>NW_027110312.1:275279-291938 GCF_000696795.3 Halyomorpha halys
TTCACTTTATATTATTCATGTTACTCCTGTTATCTTTACTATTTCTATTATCAGTGTAGATAAATGATTATTTTCACGATATATAAAAACTACAGGTGTTATCATTGTCTAATTATTTTTCTTATTTATTTATTTTTATTTTTTTTTTTTAGTACTCATTATTTACTTTTACTTATTATTAGTTACTTCTTTTACAATCATTGTTATTATATCCTATATTGTATTTACTATCCTAACTATATTTTCTCCAGTATATACTCGTATTATTAGTAACGATATGTATCATTTTAATTTTACTTAGTTATTCCTAAATTAGAAAATAAATAAATCCCTTATTTGTTTTTTTACTAAATAAAAAAATTTTAAGATACCTAGAAAAAAAATACAGTTGTAAAGGGGAAAAGAAACAAAACAAAATTAAACTAAGAATGTTTTTTTTTCAATGCTGATCGAAAATAAAACAATAAAAAACGAATTTAATTAAAACTTTTATCATTGTACAAACTTTACTAAAAGTTAATAGGTATGCTCTTTGTATTAACGCCCTTTGTTCAAAGATGTATAAAGAATGGGACCTAAGATACTACCTTGAGGACCAACGGCGGACTGAGAAAAGAGAGAGACGAGTAGGCTTGGTTATGATTTACTTTAAAGGTTCTATCAGTGAGGTAGGAGCGGATTATAAGGAAATATGTTGGGGGTGTATTTTTATTTTATTTTGTAAACTTTCACTTCCGATTTTTAAATTACCCTATTTCACTTTATATTATTCATGTTACTCCTGTTATCTTTACTATTTCTATTATCAGTGTAGATAAATGATTATTTTCACGATATATAAAAACTACAGTTGTTATCATTGTCTAATTATTTTTCTTATTTATTTCTTTTTATTTTATTTTTTTTAGTACTCATTATTTACTTTTACTTATTATTAGTTACTTCTTTTACAATCATTGTTATTATATCCTATATTGTATTTACTACCCTAACTATATTTTCTCCAGTAAATACTCGTATTATTAGTAACGATATGTATCATTCTAATTTTACTTAGTTATTCCTAAATTAGAAAATTATTATAGCTATTATTATTATTATATTTCTGTATCTTCCTCATATTATTTTTTATTTTTCGTCATATCTTTATGACTACTTCCTGTATACGCAACATATTTGAAATAGAAATATAGTCGTTAAACGGCTGGCCACCGCCTCCCCACTCCTCCACTCTTCCGCTTCATTTTTGCCTTCTGTTCAACCTTTCGCTTTGAACAGTTAGGTTGGTTCTGATTTGTTCTTTGCTCATTTATTATCATTTAATATCATTATTATTATTTTTATTTATATTTATTCTTCCAAGCCGTTTATTTAATCTCCACTTTCTTCTTCTTTTCCTGTATTGTTTTTGTTTTATGTACATCTCCTGTACTTTTTTAACTTTATACTTTACGTATTTTTTTAAATTTTTACTCTTGCCATTGTTACTTATTTTTTATGCTTATCATTGTTTATTCAAGTTTATTTTATATTGATACTATTATGTCTTCCTTCCTTTTATTTATATGTAATTTCTTATCACTTTATTTTTACATAATATTTATCCAAGCTTAAATTACCTTATTGTAGTAATATTCTCATTTTTTGTATCTTTTTAGCCATGATGAAGCCTGCAAAGTTGGCCCAAACGTCGGACATTAAAATAGTTATAAACTATTTGTTCTTTTTTTTTTTTACCGCAACTCTGACCATCTTCTTATATTTTAATACATAGATACATTATTAAAAAGTAATTAGTTAACCCCAGCAAGAACTCTGGCATAAGATATGTTTTCTGTTTCCAAACAAATGTATTTTTTAAAAATTACTTTAGTCATGGTATTCATAGAGGGGTAGCTTATCTTTCCAGCCTCAAGTTGAGACACATAACACTCGCCTTCACCTTCATACACCTTGTCAATTTCACATATTTTTCAATAAAGTTTGTTTTACAACCGTAAACTGACCGAAATATATTTCAATAGCCTTAGGGAACAATAGCAGTAGAGTTGATAGTGTAATATCTTTCCTAAATAATGTGAATTAATTTTTTAAAAATATGATAAGATACATTTTTTATAAAGAAATTTTTTTTTAATTTATTAATGTGTTTGTTAATATATTGTTACCAATTTTATCAGTGTTAATTTATGGATCGGGTACTAGTGGCGCTCATAAAATGTCATTTCTACTGTACATCACAATTTCCATGGCTTCTACAAGTTCCAAGTCATTCCATTTTTTAAATTATTTTTGTCTATTTTTTTTTTAATTTGATAAAATCCTAAAAGATACAAGTTTATTAACAGAAGCAAGACGAATATCATAATCAAGTATAAGCTTATACCATGATAAACATTTAATTTCTGTTAATGTCTTTAATTTTAGCAGTACTAGAAGCAGCTTTATTTAACTGCTAATGACTCATACTCCACTGGCTTTTAACACCAGTGATCCGGTTGAGAGAGAAGGGCCGAGATCTTCCGGAGTTCTGCTCTAACCTTCACTGATGCTCAGTTCGGAGATTCCCAGATAGAATGTAAATATTGTAAACAGTAATGACTGTGTTTAAGATGTTATTTTACCTAAATTTAAATTTTTTTTTCTTATATTTTTCCTTTTGTTATAATATAATTTATATATTTGTAAATATGGTGTGAAAGAGCTCTATGATTAGAGCCCTGTTACCACCACTTTCTATAAATATAAGATAAAATGTAATATAAATAAAATAAAACTGCTAATTAAAATTAAAAGTTTTATACAATTAGAGTTCTCCACCGCGAACACTAAACCGAAAGTCAACAAAAGATCATTTGGTCGTAAATTTAAACATTATTTTTCATAATTTATTACTTAATAAGATTTTAAATATAATTTGTTTTTCAATAAATCAGACTAACTCTACCAAAACTAATGCTTTATGTATTGTAGTTTTTGTAAGCGGTAATGTTGTAAATGTTGGATTAATTTGTAATTAAACAAGGTAAAATATTAAGTAACCAATAAATTAATAAACATAATATAAGATAAGTACATTTACCTTAATAGCATCTTTAACCTGAGCAAAGGACGGGCTTTTCTCATAGACGATGACGAAAGAAAACCATTTGAATCTTGTTAAAAGGGCGACTACAGATTTTGAAACCTGAAAATTAAAAACTGAATTAACAATTGAAAAATGGGCTTATATATTTTTTTAACTATATAAAAATGTATTAATATTATATCTAATAATGAATTGATAATATGCTATGTTATGCAGCCATCCAATATATTTAGGCAACTCTCCATGAAAAAAAAAATTCTCTCTGTATTTTTATTTAGATTAAGGACATAAAGTATTTTTTTAATAAGGAGCCTGTACCCTTTCGTGCACGAAATTTTTAGGTTTATTTAACCAGTTTTTTACAAGTGCAGTGTATAGATGAAACAAAGAACACATTATTTAAATATAAACAAAAATAAAGAGTAATTATACATTTAATTAATATGCATATTTTCTGTTTTTTTTTTCTTTTTAGGAAATCAAATAGCTTTCATTATTCTTATCAAATTTACATTAATAAAATAACCCTTTGGATGTTTCGGACAGGCCGTCCATCTTCAAGTGATAATTCTAATAATAGTTAAATTTAAGTCTTGAAAAATAGAAATATTTAAAAATTAAAGTAAAAAGGCTATTTATTCGCCAAGAAAAAAAAAAGGAAATTTCATAAACTGCCTTGGAGTGATATGCAATACATAAATGCATATTTTAAAATTTTGAAGATTTTTTTTCCATTCCTCAGCTCAAGTCTTTCATTGAGAACCTTTACAACAGGACCAGAGTATGAATGTCAAGATTCGTCATGGGGCCGCCGTGAAACAAATATTACCAAGCCAGGCAGAAATCGAACCTGTAACCTTCTGAAGCAAACGCTCTAGGACCCCTGAGTTTTGCCCCATGTTCATGATCACACTGTAATATGATTTAATATAGTTAAGGTTATAAGGAAATGTTATATGTTGTTTAGAGTTAAATTAAATAGGGCTATTACCAGATGGTAAGGGACAGCAATTAAATTAGAAACTGCGACATTCGTATATAAAAACTTTACTCACCGATCTGCTAAAATATAAAAACAATACAAATACTTATTTTAAGTCATGAAATTGTGAGAAATTACTTTGCTTATCCATCCCATAAAGTATCAGAGGAACTCCGTTAAAAGTTGGAAACTTTTACAGTTTGTTCTCCTTCCTAACACAATTAAATTTTTTTTCAACATTCCAGGGTGTGGTTCTATAATTTTAACAACTGGACAAGAAATACGATTTCCTTAGAGATCACTGACTAGCTACAAACAAAACCAATATATTGAAGTATTAGTAATTTAGAGAATTATAAATTTCCTGGATTGTTTTCAGATAAATTTTCCCCAGGAGAGATTAGTCTTCAAGGAAAACTTATACAATTAATTAACATTATAGCTATTCTAATTTACTAACCCCACAATTAATAGCCATTAAAACCTTGGTTGTTCCACTAACTTTGGCGCCACCTTTTGCGTCACAGAAGAGGAAGGATATTTTGAAAATTTATTGTAAACAGCTTGTTTTTTAAACTTATCTAATTGTATCAATACATTTTGTTTAGGAAAATTATTGAAGTGATAAAAGGATTTTAACATAAAAACGTTTAACTTATGCAGTTTTGGCAATTTAATTAACATATTATGTATGAAACTCTAAAAATCCACAAATTTTAGATACAGTTAATTATAAAAGAATAAAAATAAAAAAGAAGCCATATACATAATGAAATTATAGAATAGGATTGTTAACTAAGGCCTCAGAGTCGTTGACTGTATCTCTTCAGCTCTTGCTGATATTGCTCGGGTGCCTTTCTGGACCGGATTGCTTTTCAAGTCATATTACCCCAAACCTTATCCCTTATCCTTCACTCCTACCTCTCAGATCGTTCCTTTCGAGTTCGCAATGGTTCTGAGTACTCAAATAGCTACCCCATCGAGGCAGGGGTTCCCCAAGGCAGTGTCCTGGGTCCTGTCCTCTACATCCTCTTCACTGCTGACATTTCCATCACTCCAGACACGTTCCTGGCAACATTTGCCGATGATACAGCTATCCTAACCTCCCATCCCGATCCTGTAGCAGCCTCATCCAATCTCCGAACACACCTCACCCGGATTGAGCAATGGTGCAACCAATGGCGGATAAAAATCAATGAATGCACCCTTGTGACTTTCACTCTCCACCGCAGCCTCTGTCCACCTGTTACACTTAATAATATTCCTCTACCCATATCCGACACAGTGCGATACCTCGGATTCATTTTGGACAAAAGACTCACCTGGAACCAACATACTACACTTAAAAGACAAGAACTCAACATTCGATTCAGCCAACTATACCGACTGCTCAGCCAGACCTCTCATCTCTCACTAGAAAACAAACTACTAATTTATAAGACTATACCGGAGTATAGAATATAGGTCGGAACCTATCTGGACCTACGGACTTGAACTTTGGGGAACAGCTAAACCGTCGAACATCAAACGTATCCAATCCAAAATCCTTAGAACCATAGTTAATGCACCCTACTACGTTTTCAACAGAACAGTACACCACGACCTACATATCCCTTTTGTCCTTGACCTCATACCAACCAAATTCTCAAAATTCCATATAAACCTTTCCAACCATCCTAATCCTTTGGTTCAAACCTTATCTAGTGCCACCCATCCCTACAGCCCACATAGAAGGTAGAAACGGCAGTGGCCAAGAGACTTATTGTAAAATAAAAATGGACATTTGGAATTATGGCTTGGAGTTATTGTATTTCATTTTAGTATGCATGAGATCATTCATCACTATTACCGATTGCACACAACTGTGTGGTAGATTGTAATATCTATCAATAAATAAAAAAGGATTTTAGAGAATTATTAGCTGATACAAATAATTTAAGTACAGTCTATATAGGCATTTGATTGGTACATTTGTAATATTTGATGTTAAAAATATTGTAATTTAGACTCTAACGTCCTTCTTTACTCGCCCTAAGGAAAAAAGGAGAGCTAGGTCGAAATTTATTCCGTGGGACTACCGGGAAAGAAAAGAGTCCTTTGATGTCAAGAATTATTTATTATTATTCCATGGTAATTATGGTAAAATTGTTTAAAGAATCTTTTTTTTTTTTAAGGAAATGTGCGCCTCGCCTCTTTATGTCTCTCTCTCATCCCCTCTGGATCCACTATTAGACATTTCAGAGTATTATTTTTAAGTAGTTAAGTATATCTACTTAAATATCATTCAGCCTCATTTCGTATGATTATTAATAATAAAATTACTTATTTAAAATACATAATATTTTGTATTTTTTATTAATATACAGTGTAACCTGGTTAAGTTGGTCCTAGATATGTGAGAAACTACTGATAATTACCATGAGGTACTGGCACTTTTGCACTAAATCTGTTACTGAGAATTTTTAAATATTTGTAATTGAGATTTTATTTCTTCTATGTATTCCTATATTTTCCTGATAAGGGCTGGTTGCACCTATGTCTGATAAAACTACGTTTTTGTATAACTTAAATTTTGTGCTAGAGTTTAGTAAAACTCCGTTAAATTACCGACCTATTTCTGGTTTACAGTTTTTTAACTTGGTTACCAAGGTAACCTGAAACAGATAACTGCCAAATTAAATTTAAAATTGATTCACTGACTGGCCTACAGTATACTTTAATAATGTTTCCCTTACCCCTGATAGATATAGAACAGATCCGGACTACATCTGGACAAACGACTAACCTGGAATCCTCACACAAGACTGAAAAGACAGGAAACTGCACGTCCACTATTATATCACTTACTAATCAAACGGTCCAAACTTCCAATTCGTTACAAAAGACTGATCTACATGACAATTATAAGGCCTATCTGGACATACGGCGTTGAGCTTTGGGGCTCCACTAAACCTTCGAATTCCTCTCGTATCTGATCCTTACAATCCAAAACCCTTCGTAAAATCCTTAATGCTCCCTACTTTGTCACAAATATAATCATCCACAAAGAACTTAATGTTCCATTTGTAACCGATCTAGCCCGAACCAGATATCAAATCCTTCCATTATAAACTACCTAACCACTCAAACCCATTAGTTTCTAATCTTGCTTCCTCTTTTATTCTGGACAATCCTCCGGCGTCTGAAAAGAAGTTGGCCTCGAGACCTTATATTGTAAAAACGTTTTTAAAGTGCTACCAATGGGTAGTTTCTCTACATGCTTGTGCCATACCATTATGATTTCCTCAAATTTACTTGATGTATTTAATGTACCGTGTTAAATATTAATAAATAAATTTAATTAAAAAAAATTGATTCAACAGCCACTTTTGACAGTCGAAATCGCTAAACAAAATTCCTGATCCGACACTATAAAAAATAATTTGATAGAGGACAGAATATTTTGTTTGCATTATTGCCTGAGCAACTAATTCTTTGAAGTCTTCCTTGTATGTCAAATGGTCAATCTCGATGAAATCTATTTTATTGAATTTGAAAAGAAACGGCATTTGTTTCCATAGCCACATTTGATGGCACATTAAACAATGCACAATCAATTTGAATAATAATAAGTTTTATCAAAAAAAGAGAAAATTAATTTCGGCTCATTATCATCTGTAAGCATAAAAGTAATTCCATAAGTCCACTAAATCCACTCTGAATTTCTGAAATAATGAAAACGAAAATTTCATATTAATTGACCCAATAAAACAACTGTTATTTTAATGCTGCCTATTTTGAAAATTGAGTAAATGAAAATCCTTTTTGTATAATAAAAATCATAGGTCCCTTGAGACACTAGTTATGTAGGTTCACATTATTATTATGGTGCTCACAAATATTTTTGCTTTATATTAGTGAGTAAACAATTTAGGCACAGACACACCCTTATATGCCCCTAACGAACAACCTTGTCAGGTGGGCCAATTATAATTAATTCACTTGGTCTCTCTGTCTGGATTTAGGGTTTGTAAACCATTCGCTATTGATATTTTATCTAGAAACCAATAATATATAATTATTTATTAATACTATAAATGAATTAATAATATTACTGTATATTAATTTCTTTCAAAGGCTGCTTTAATTATGTTTCCTAATGAAGGAGCGATGATTTAATTAGGAACGCCTACAGAAAAATGTTTTATCCCTGTCCCAATAATATCTCATTTTTTCGAAGAAAGGAAAACAATTATCACATAATTAGAAATTATTAAAAAAGGACAGAATAACGATATATAATTCGAAACTGTAGCAATGGGAAATTTAAAAAAAAAGAAATTATCAGATAAAATAAGGCACCTATGAAAAAAAATTTAAACATATAAATATAATAAATACTAAATATACATTTTTTGGCCAAGACTCCCCCATTGGAGTCCTATACTAACCTAATCATAATAGAGGTCGAAGTTTTTCATTTTGTGGGATCGCCACTCAATGAAAAAAGTCAACACCAGAAGCCCGATTCGAACCGGCACCGCGAATAGATCTTAAATTGGTAAGACTGCATCTTATCACTGAGCTACGAGCGGCTCTAAATAGATACAAATTTATACTAAATTAGAAAAATCAAAAATTAAGGGAGCTTAGAAAATAAACGTTAGAAAAAATATGTCCCTTTATAGCTTTTGGATCTCAAATAAAAAGGTGTTTAAACCAATAAGGTTAAAGGTTAATTAATAAATAATAATAATAATTAAATAAATCATTATAACATAAATAAAATCATTACAAATACCAAGGTTCAATAATTTTTGTTTTTAGTTACTGATGGTTATGAAATATGTTCTAGTAATACCAATATTTGGATTAATTTCCAGATTTCTTTGGTGTATATCGATTTTTTTTTTCAAAATCCAGAAAATTACTATTTAACAATTTTTTTATTTTATATATTTATTGTAATTTACAACTGTAAAAAATACAATAAGTAAATATGGGGTACGTTTCAAACACTTCAAAATCTAAAGGAACCACCCTGTGGTGGTACTTCGAATTTCACAATTCGAAGTAGTAAAAGGACTTTAAGAATATGTTGACAGAGCCATAGATAAAACTTAGAAAAAAAGAAAGTAAATAAATTACAAAGAAGATTTTCCTGAATTTATTTTGCATAAAATTAAGTTTAATTAAAAAATCAGTTTTTACGGTGCTTAATCTGATCAACTAATTTATCTTTGCTTCATTTTATGCTCAGTTCCAAAACGTATGTAATTAATAAAAAAATTTCACTTCATCTAACTTAAGGCCCATGCGCGGTTTTTGAAGGAAAAATTTCGATTTGCATTTAGTTTCATAGAATCAGGAGACACGAGAACAAATTGGAGAAACGTTATGGAGCAAGAATCCTTCCTGCGAGAAATGTCAATTTTAAATTGTGGAATAGTATTTTTCTAAAATGTAGTTGGCGTAAGAAATATGTTCTAATAAAAAATCAATTTATAATGCTTTTTTAAATTTAATTACTTTATCTTTGCTTAATTTTTAGCATGGATTAAAAAACTATGAAGCTCAACCCAAAACGTTTGTGACTAAATGTAAAATTTCACTTCATATAACTTAAGGCGTACGCGCAGTAATTGAAGGAAAATGTTTAATTTGCATTTAGTTTCATAGAATTAGAATTTTTTTTGTACCCTTCATTATAATATAATTAATACATCATATATATAATATATGAAATGTTGCAAATGCGGCAGAGAGTCTGAAACACCAGCTCATGTTCTGGGAAAATACCCCAACAACTCCCTCCTTATAACACGCCGGCACCACAAGATCAAAGAAGAATTGATGAAGTTCCTTGAAAAAAAAGACCACCTCCTTCGAGGAGGTTTATTGCGTTGACACCGACGGATCCGTAAGATACGCCGATATTATCGCATTTACAAAAGTCGGAGGCACGGCTCTGGTCTTGGATCCGACGGTAAGATTTGAAAGTGATGACCTCGAACAGGAAGGTGGAGTGGAAAGGGGAAAAAAGGAAATATATGAAAAATGCGTCCCTTTCCTTAAGGAAAAATTCCGCGAGATCTTCGGAGAGAGAGAGTTCACCGAGAGAGGCCTCTGGTTTGGATCTCGCGAAACAATACCAGATAGAACAAGGAGCTTCTTAGAAGGCCTAGGTGTTAGCATTGGGGATATTGCGATCTTAGCAGAAAATATTATTTTGGATTCCCTGGGGATCATACATCATTAGCTGCACAGGAATTAGCTCTAGATTATTCATTATTTTTTCTATTTATTTATTTTAGTAGGTGGACCTGTTGAGTTGTGTGTTTTAACTTATTTCTTCATTAAATTATTTTATTATTATTATTTTTGTTTTTTATTTATTTATCTTCTTTGTTTGACTTATATATCCAATCTAGTATTTCTTTTAACCAATTTTTTATTATATTTTCCTTTAAATCTATGTATTAGTTTTGTTTTGGTAAAATGTATTAATTTTTTGTTTTATTGCAAACTGATCTATTGCTGTAACTAGTATTTCTCTGGTTTGATTTCATATCGCTGAGAGAAGAAATTCGGGAGATGGAATTGTTGGTAAAATTAAACAAAAATTGTGAAATAGAAGGGACAAGAAAGGGAAATAAAAAAGGAATAAATCGAAATATTTGTATTTAGTGTGTAGAATTGATCGTAAAGGAAAACTGTGAGAAAAAAGAAAAAACAAAATGTTTTCTTTCTACTTTATTATATTATGTTAAAATATGTAATCTATATATGTCCGATCACGGATTGATTAGTATGCTGTGTAATGTAGCAACCCGATGTATTTTGGCAGCATGATGAATAAAGCATTTTACTCTGAGATTTTTTACTGAGTCTTCTCCCTTTGATTGCCTTGTGGCATTATAAGGTGTTGATATGAGTCCAGCTAAGGTGGTATAGTCTAGCAATAGCCTAAGGTTACGCTATGGAGTTAATGGAACGTGAAGGGACCGTTTCGCTGGTAAATCAGGAGACATGAGAACATGTTAGAGTAACATTATGGAGTGAGAATCCTTCCTGCGAGAAGTGTCAATTTTAAATTGTAAAATACTGTATCCTTATGTGAATCCTTTCTGCGAGAAGTGTAAATTTTAAATTGTAAAATAGTGTATTTCCTTGATTTTGTAAAACAAAAATTGTATAAAGCTGACATAAGTCTGGAAAAAATCCTCAACATTAGCCGCAGCCCAATATATCTCATATCTCAGACGTCAAAACTTTAAAAATACCAACACTATGTATCTGGAATTAACTTTTTTATTTTTAAGAGGTTTAATTAAATTTTAGAAATTAATTAATTAAAAAACGAATTATGGCACTTAATATTTTTCCAAAATTCTTGATGAGACATAACGTTTTTGCTGATGTATAAGGGGAATAATAAAAGACTATAAGGGACTATATGGAGCTATAAAAGACTATATGGAGCTATAAGGACACCATATGGAACTATAGGGAGACAATATGGAACTATAAAGGGACTACATGGAACTATAAAGATACAATATGAAAATATAAGGTAATAAACTCACCTTAGTAGATGGTGGAAGCGTCCTTGCGAAGGTATGGTATACTCTCTTGTCAGACACAAGTTTATCGGCACATTTCTGAAACATTACCGAAAAAAATGAGTTTTTATAATAAATTGATAAGAATAAATGACTATGATATGTTCCTAATTTAAAAAATGGGTTCAAAATAGTGACTTGAAACAATATATTTTCTTCACACGAGAAAATAGTGACACTGTTACATTTGCGAGGATTTTTTTCCGAAAACCGTATTATTACTAAGGTTTCCTGAATCGATCACTCCGAACACTAAAATAAGTTCCTCATTACTCAAAGAATAAACATTTCTTCCAAGAATACCGTAAGGTATTGAATATGGCCTTACATAAATTATTTTTTATAATTTATCAGTTTTATTTATTAGATTTTGGTATAGATTCATATTTTTATTAAATAAATACAATAAAGAAAAAAAATAAATTTAAACTAATAAAATAAATAACGTAAATTAAAAAATACAACCATGAGGTGTGTAATTTTTTAATTTAATTTATTAGTTATAAAGTTTATTAGTATTAATTATTTTTAGTTTGTTTGTTTGTTAGTTTTGAAAGGGCGTTTAACAGCCTGGTCATCAACGCCCGTTGGTTGTTGGTTTTGGTAAGGCCTAGTTGTTCCATAGTCATAGCTTTGGTATGGTGTACTGATCCGCACCAGAGGAACTCATTTCCGTGTGATTTGGAATATTATCTAGCTAGGCAATTATAATTTGTTTAGTAATCGTTACGAGAGTGGGAAGGATGATGAAAAACAGATAAGTAACTATTCTAATTTTAAAAATAAGGCAAGATAAATAGATAATTATAATAATTAAAGGCTGATTATTAAGTTAGTCTGATCGATGAATTTAATAAATCTTTCTATTCCGGATTCGTCGTTTCTCAACGCCATTGGAACATTTGTTGGTATCCCTAACTGGTTCAGAGTTAATTTGTAGTGATGACATTCTTCAAACATGTGTTTGACGGTCAGATTACTATTACATTTCGAACATTTTGGAGGTGCCTCTCCTGTTATGAGGTGGATGTGTGTCAATCGGGTATGTCCTATTCTGAGTCCTATTATTTTTAGTTTTATTATTTTAAACTTCATTTTTTTCCCTTTAATTTAGTGAGTACTATTGTTATCATTTACATTTTTTTTTGTATATATTTTACAAATGAATAATTTAATACTAATACTTATTGCTCTTAATTGTGACAGATTGTATTAATTCTCATTACAAAAATAAGAAATCTCCTTCAAATTCACTCAACATGATTATTCTTGTAGAACGATTATTTCATAAAATTAAAAAAAAAAAAATACTATCATTTACTTTCTTTTTAGTAAAATTTAATAAAATTGTTTTTAGTAAAAGTTGAACCATATCTCCAAAAGTAATGTTCGTACAAAGATCATTTTGGTTTTAATTAGAAGCAAATTTCATCGAAAAATTATAAAAACGATAAGATATCCAGTCGGTTAACTAGTTTTAGAGTTATTTAGTAAAAATTTGAGGAAAATGTTCACTAATTTTACTGGAACTGGTTACTGGTTTTTTTTAAACTGTAATGTTTTCGATATCATTTAATGAACTGTCAAAATTAGAAAAAAAAAGTAGAGGTATAATAAAAAAATTAAAATGCCTTGTTTAATCCCCTTAATTGTCGGCACTATATTCTCAGACCTACCCTCACAACCATGTGTTAATAAATACTTTGCTCATCTGTGTAGCTTTGAGGAATATATAACTCAATACAGGTCCCTAATATATTATGTATTCAATGGTAATAATATTTTATAAGGATGTCTAATTGATAACTGATAAAACTCTATTCCCTTGGAAAGGTAATCCAATTAATTCAATTAATTTGAATTAATATAAATAAATTCGGATCTTTATCATCAGTAATTATCCTGGCATCCCATCGACAACAAGTCATGAAACAACATTATTAATAAAATTAATTTTTTTCTATTAGCATTATATGAACTTTATGTATATTTAATAGTAAGTTAGGAGGTATTAAAACGTATGACCATATATCGCAATATGCTTTTTGGATAATTAATGGAACGCATATTAAAATTATAATTAAATTCTCCGTAATCTACAGGGACCTTATTTTTCCTTCTATAAATATAAATATTGTTTATAAGTTTAATTATGTTTAAAATCATTATTATATTTTAAATTTGGTTAGTATTTAATTCACTTATATTGTTAATTACTGTGGCATGATTGAAATCCTTTATCACTTTCATTTAATATATTAAACTGAGACAGATTATAATATTTAGCTAAAAAAAACAGTTTATTACTCTCAAAAAATCCCTCTAATCCTACCTAAATAAATTTGGAATGATTCAAATAAATTTTATGAATAAAGAATGTCTCCCTGATTGTATATCAGTATTCAATACAATTTTTTTGTTTAATTGCTTCCAAACTGAATTCCATTAATTGCGAGGCACGGAGGTCTTTGTCGGGGATTAAGCTGGATTTATGATAACTCGGTTTGTAAATAACTGCAGCTATGTTGGATGTTCACTGGATCACTGGGTATTGGGGATAGAATTAAAAAGGGGAAAAAAAGAAAGAAATTCCTGAGGGAACATATTTCCTATTCTGTCTATTCCACTTTCCCATTTAGACTGACCCAAAATACAGTTCTTATTGAGAATATCAATATAAATAACAAAGCAGTTCCTCTTTATGTCATAAAAAGTAATAAGAATATAAAAATTATAAGCTAATTAATAAGATTGATCTTAGCCAACTTTTCACACTCCTATATCAAAAGATGTATGTACCATCAAGAAAACTACTACAGGGTAATTTCGATAACAGGAGGTGGATGTTCGGATAACTGAAAAGTTTGGATTAAGAAAAATGGTGTAAAAAAAAAATCAATAATATAAATGTCCATAACTATTTTTATTTATTTAATTTTTTTTTTGGAAATTTGACAGTCTGAAGTTTTAAAAAATTTAAATTTAAATAAAACGTGGAGGTGGGAGCGAAATGGTTAAGGAATGCTTGGCATATAGTGGTGAAGGAAATCTCGTGCCTATTGAAGGGATTTTAAATGCAGAACGTCATGTCAAGATTATGTGCCATAACCTGCTAGCCAGTGCAGCCAAATTAGGAATTCAGAATCGGTATATTTTTATGCATGTCCCTGCACAGTGTTCTGACTTAAACTTAATCGAAAATTTGTGGCATATTTTTGATAAAAATGTTCGAAAACACCAAATAACCGGAAGACACCATCTCAAGGATTTTTTTACAGCAAGAATGGGAACAAATTAACACAGATTTAATTAAAAACCTTGTCCACTCAAGGCGAGGACGTTTACAAGCGGTAATAGATGCCATCGGACTTACAAAATATTTTTTTTTTAAATATCTATATTTATTGCTATTTACAACTGTACATCATAATACATTTAGTAAATCTGATATAAGTTAAATTGGAGGGTTACAGGCGTGTAGAGAAACTACCCATTGGTACCACTCTGATGACATTTTACATTAGCTGGTCTCGTGGCCATCATCTTTTCAGGCGCCTCGGAGGATTGTCAGGATTGAAAGAGAATGCAAAGTTAGAAACTAGCGGGTTTGATTGGTTAAGAAGTTTATCCTTCCATTGAAGGAGTGATATCTGGTTCGGGTTAGATCGGTTACATAGGGAACATTAAGGTCTTTATGTATGATTTTATTTGTGACAAAGTAAGGAGCATTGACGATTTTACGAAGGATTTTGGATTGTAAGGATTGAATACGAGAGGAATTTGAAGGTTTAGTGGAGCCCCAAAGCTCAACTCCATATGTCCAGATTGGCCTTATTACAACCATGTAGATCAGTCTTTTGTAATGTGTTGGAAGTTTAGACCGTTTGTCTAGTAAGTGCTGTAATAGTCGAAATCGACGTCCAGTTTCCTGTATTTTCAGTCTTGAGTGAGGATTCCAGGTTAATCGTTTGTCCGAATGTAGTCCAAGGTAGCGGATCTGTTCGACAGGAGTAAGAGTAACAACATTAAATGAAACTGTAGGACAGTTAGTAGGTTTACGACCATACAAAATATTAAATTAAAAAAAATAAAACGCAAGGGGTGCAAATACATTTATTTTTTGATAGCTTAACATTTTGTTTTTTTATGAAAGAAGTTTTTCATTCGAATTTTATTTGTTAAGTTACTAAGCTAAAAACATACTTTGTATTTTTGAGGTAATAGGGTTTTTTTTATTGCATAAATTCATAATTTAATAATAAAAAAACGTGGTGTGAAAATACTTTCTTCGGTCACTGTAGGTCTAGTCGTCGATATATATTTATATGAAACGAAAATAAAAATTTTAAGTTAGAATAAAAACTATAAAACTTTTTTTTCTGATTTTTATTCAAAATTCTATTTCAAAAATTATTGTCAAATTCATTTTTTTCGGTTTGTTTGTATGACTACATTTTTTAAAACAAATGTTCTATTTTCGCAGAAACTATTAAATTTAAGCTAACTGTGAACATAGGATACATTATAAAATGTTAAGTGTTTGAGATTCTTGGATCATAGCCAAGTCATTTGTGCACAGAATCATCAAAAAAAGATAAGCAGATAAGAAAGGAAGCTAATTTTACTTTGAAAGAACTGAGTACTAAAGCGAAACAGGGAAGGAATCTATTCTTGGGAACAAAATCTAGAAGAAATGTTTTAAAGAACTGGGGATTCTGATGGTACTTCACATAGTCCAGGGACATATTAATATTATAACATTACATTATATTAAAAAATATATATTTACGTTTGAATCAAGACACAAAAAGTGTACAAATTTATATATAGAATGTTATTCAAAGCTCTGTGATATAAAAGATGATATTATAAATAACTATTGGTTCTTTAGAAGACTCTAAATAAACAAAGGCTCTAAGTAAAATCTAAATAAACAAAATCTAAATTATAAATAAAACATAATTATAACAAAATAAATGATGAAAATT
>NW_027110312.1:291992-295197 GCF_000696795.3 Halyomorpha halys
AAATTGAAAAAATATTAATTATGAATTAAATTCAACTAAAAAAAAACAGATAATTAAAGATGAATAGCATATAACACCAATTTATCATTTATAAATAATTTTAAAACAGTAAATAACAATTATAAGTGTCGCCTCTAAATTCCGGATATTTATTTATAAATAAAAAATTATTGATAAACCCTGATACAAAAGGTACAATAAAAGAAATCTACTTAAAAATTAATTAATCAATAAACCTTTACAGTGAAATAAACTAAAATATTAATTCCTTAAAAGATACTAAAAAAAAAAAGTTATTTCTATAAATAAATTTACACAGAAATAATATAATTAAATCATTATTTCATTAATCATCAAATATATCATTTCAAACTTGATTTTATATATAAAACCGACCAAACTGCTCTCACCACACATTTTAGACAAAAATGACATAAATTCAAATTTGATGCATCAAAAATTATACATAAGGAAAAAACGACTTTAAGCGGGATTTAAAAGAAATGATTACAAGGTTACGTGTCGTTAAAAACATAAGAAACCAACATTTGCCTTCCTTTATTTCACCTCTAACACAAAGCTTAAGTTAATTGCAGAATTTACAATTAATTACAATGTAGGACATATAGTACAAGACCCGGGAAGAAAAAAAGGCAGTTATCTCACCCCAATTTTTTACTTTAATGAAAACTAGGTATAATTACTAGCCAAAATTGATGAGTCTGCCAAGTATAGGTAGGGGAAATTAAAAATGGCGGCTGTTTCAAAACCTTAAAAAAATATTATTTTTTCATTCGGAGCGCTATATCATAAAAACTACCAACAACACAAGAAAATTTAAGAGAACATTATTTAAAGAAGAGTAAATTTTCTGAAATATTAGACCTAAAAGAGCAATTTACGTCCAATAGTTCTTGAGATATAGCTTTTTAAAAAGCAAAATTTCTTTAAAATATACTGAAATATTAGTAGTTAGTTTATTTTGAGAAATCTGTATCTCACGAACTGTATGACGTACAGATGTCTATTAGCACTCAAATTAAAGCTAGTTTAATAGACTATAAAGAAGTTTATAACCTTTACCTTCGTAGGAATAGTAGTTTTCATGATATTTGCTAAAATAAATTGTTTTATAGTTGTTCGGACAATAAATTTGATTTATGAAAAACTTTATTTCAGAAACCATGGTTCAAATTAAAGCTAGTTAAATTTACTACAAAATAGTTAATTGTGTTTATCTTTGTAGGAGTAGTAGTTTTTATGATGATATATGACAAAATAAACTCACAAAATGTTAATTTCTAGTTCTTCGTATAAAATGTTGGATTTTTGTAAAAATATATCTCTAGATCCATAAGACGCACATATGTCTGCCAACACTCAATGAATATAAATTTGGCAAATGAAAATTTGTCCGAACAACTATAAATCAATTTATTTTAGTAAATTTCATGCAAACTATTACTCCTACGAATATAAACATAAACTACTTTATAGCTCATTAAACTACCCTTAATTTGAGCGCTAATAGACACTGTACGTTAAATGGTTTTTGAGATATAAATTTTTCAAAATAAATTCATTAACTACTGATCTTTTAGTACGTCCCATGCAACATTTTTTATGAAATGTAGTTTTTTAAAAAGCTATATCTCGAAAACTGTTTAACGTGGCTCGTTGCCTTAGGGCTCATATTTTAGAAGCTTTACTCTTCTTTAAATGACGTTCTCTTAGGTTTTCTTGTGTTGTTCCTACATTTTAAGATACAGAGCTCCGAATGAAAAATTAGTTTTTTTTATCGCTTTGAAACAGCCGCCATTTTCTATTCTCCCCACCTATACTTGGCAGACTCATCAATTTTGACTATTAATTATACATAGTTTTCATTAAAATAAACAAAAATTGGGGTGAGATAACTGCGTTTTTTCTCCTCTTGGGCTCTTGTACTAATATTGTATGTAATAGACAATTGTAAGATCTGGATTAACTGGAAGCTGCTGATTGTACAAAAGAATAACTCCAATCTTAATTTAGCGCATATAAAATTAAAATTCTATAAAAAACAATATTTAAAAAAATTTGCAACATTATTATTAATAATTTAACATATCTTAAATATAAATATAAAAGTTGTTAATTCTTAGTCTTAAGCCACCTCAAATCGACTCTGTTTCTTTGTAGGAAAGCTTAACTAAAAATAAAAAAAAAATTAAAAAAAAAATCGGTATTTCACGATAAACACACGTACAATTATCTTTCTTTTAAACCAAAAGATACTCTTCACAAAAATATATAGTAAATAATATAATTAAATCTATTTACAAACCATTTACATTTTAATTAATATAAATGGCGTTAACCTTGTCCTTGAGAATGGCCGAATTGGCCGAAACGTTGGACTGTTGATCATATAAAGAGTGTTCAAACTTAACATGGATACCAATTGATTTATTTAAACTATAAAATATTTAGTATATATGTAAATATTTTTAATTTATTTTTATAAACTCAACAGCTAGAACCAAGTTGTAAATGCTTTAATTTTTTTAAGGTTTATCACTGAAATAATTCAACTATCAAAAACCTAACTAGTGATATATAATCTTAATACATGAAATAGAAATTATAAGACCACTTTTATTTATTAATAGTAAAGAAAAAGTCGAAACTCTAGAAGAAAAGCACCCATCAACAGAACTTCGAAATTATATCTACCATGGACATAGTCAGTGACGATAGCGAAAGAACGACGAAGCTTTCAACTACAGAAAGAAATCAGCATCTCTTCATACATGGAAGTTAAAAAGCTCTTTGGAGTCGGCCAGATGTAGAGAATGAAAGAGTAGGCTTTAGATAATGTGAAAATTTCAGACGGTATGCAGTTGGACGAGCGGACAGTCAAACAGCCTTTATATTGCTTATAAAATACAAATAATAGAAAGGTCTATTAATTTATAATCTTAAAATCCTTTCTTGAGACTGGCAATTTTTTAATAAATAATTCAAAACACTATCCAAATTATAGTCTCAAAACTTTTATTTCTTTACACGTCCAACGTTTCGGCCAATTCGGCCATCTTCAGGGACAATCTACTCAATTCACTATGAAACAAATAATTTAACCATTCCAAAACTTCATACAGGCTATTCTGCCCAGGTCAAAACATTTATATCTAATAAGTCAAATATCCATTAAAAACCACAG
>NW_027110312.1:295302-297249 GCF_000696795.3 Halyomorpha halys
TTAATGGATATTTGACTTATTAGATATAAATGTTTTGACCTGGGCAGAATAGCCTGTATGAAGTTTTGGAATGGTTAAATTATATGTTTCATAGTGAATTGAGTAGATTGTCCCTGAAGATGGCCGAATTGGCCGAAACGTTGGACGTGTAAAGAAATAAAAGTTTTGAGACTATAATTTGGATAGTGTTTTGAATTATTTATTAAAAAAGAAAGGTCTATATTTAAATACAAATAATAGAAAGGTCTATATTTAAATACAAATAATAGAAAGGTCTATATTTAAATACAAATAATACATTATTGATCATGTTTGACATTTTTTGCCATTTCAAACCCATGTAAGCTAAGGCTTTAATAAATAAACATAACATTAAAGGTTTTTATTAGATTTTAAATATGATTAGAATTTATAACATTATATAATTAGAAATTTAGTTTCCACAAAATGTTTAATTTAATAAACATTAAAAAAAAAATTACCGCTACAACTCATGAAGGGTCAGATGTGCACTTTGTAATGAACTGTTGTTACAAGACCAACGGTTGTGCAAGGAGGCGATTTGGTCAGAATAGCACTCAACCGCCAGATTTTTTCCTAAATTAAGGGTACCTACTTTATGAGGTTGGGTTGGAATCCCATGTAGACCTCTGAATAAAAAACAATTATTTTTAACGTTTTGAAAGAGCCGCCATTTTTTATTTCTCCTACCAATACTTGACAGACACTTTAATTTTGAATTTTTATACATACATAGTTTTCATTAAAGTATTCAGAAATGGGGGATAAATAACAGCCTTTTTTCTCTTCTTGGGCTCTTGTACTATACCTCAGTTTTGGGTAACACCGAAAAAAAAAAAAATATTTACGACATACTACATGATCGAATTAGTAAGTTATAGTACAGATTTCGTGTAAATATAATGCTGTTTAATTTCTTATACTACATGCATTTTGCCAGTTTGCACAGTTTAGTAGTTATAAAAAAATTGTTTGTTACTATATTAAATTAAGTTGCTTATTAGTAAGAGTTTCCGCAACAAATGCGTTTTCGAGTAAGGTGTGATAGAAACTATTTTTTAAAATTATTTTCAAATATATGTTGTATGAGATGGATATTAATCAGTGGGCTCCTGTAATGTATAGTTCGTCTCATTATTCGCCACTGGAAAGATGGAGGTAGTGATGGATCTTTGACAGTTCAGGGTTTCTTCAGCTCAAGGAAGATATAGAGAGAGATGAATAACAGTTGAGCAGGTCAAGGGCGGCTTTGGGCTTATTGTGTAAATTGAATTTTTTTAAAAATTTTATTTAACCTTGGGCAGTAAGTAATAGTGATAAATAATTACATTCATACGAAAATTTAAAAATAAAAAAAAAAATTATATATTAATGAATAAATATAATGGATAAAATTAAAACGTTAAATTTTAAACAAATCTAGAGAGAAATGCTTTATTCGGCAAAGCTGCCCGAATAAATTGGGTTAGTGGGTTGGATATTCAAATACAATTTACAATGATACAAAAACAATTTTTTAAATACTTTTTCTTTTTTCGAACAATAATTAATGACCTAAAAATAATATATTTCAAATATTATTTTTTTAACAATTTTATTTGTTCATTGGAGTTCTATCAATGGGTAAATTCTCCACATGTTTGTATCATGTCACTATCTCACCTACTGCAAATTTACTTGTTGTATATATGTTATACAGTTGTAAATAACAATAAGTAAATGATTAAAAAAAAAAATTGTTCATACATTTATTTCGACTAACCTGGAATCCTCAAGGAATCAAATACAGGAAACTGCACGTCAATTTTGACTATTAGATCACTTACTAGACAAACGGTCTAAACTTCCAATTCATTACACAAGACTGATCAACATGTAATGAGGCCAGTCTGGACATACGGAGCTAAGCTTTGGGGCTCCACTAAA
>NW_027110312.1:297799-298812 GCF_000696795.3 Halyomorpha halys
ATATGATCGAATGTATATAAAGAGATGTACTGAACCCAATAAGACCAATATTTTACAGCAGTCCAAGCGTGTCAGAGCTTATTCCTTCTTCTCTTTTCTGATATTTTGCTTTCGCTGATACTTAACCTGTGCCGAAACCCGGGAACTTTAGTAATATTTCCTTTACCTCAGGTATATGACAACTTCAAATATGTAATTTCGTACGACTTTTTGTCTTTGATCAAGACTGATTACAAAAAGAAACTCGGACCATTTATGCATTTTCGTAGAAAACTAGCATTCGAAATTTTTCCCAATCGCAATATTTTCTCTTTTCTCTTTTTTGAACAACTCTTTTTATTCCTCCTAACTATACTTGGCAGACTCATCAATTTTGACTAGAACTATCTATAGTTTTGATCAAACTAATCAAAAATCGGAGTGAAATATTTAACTTTTTTGTCCCCTGGGGCCCTTGTACTATCAGGTTAGAAGATCTGATCTTTTCTTGTCCATTGTTTATTAACCCCTAGCTTTAACGCGTTTTTTTAGTTCAATTCATACATATATATAAAACGGTCTAAACTTCCAATTCATTACACAAGACTGATCAACATGTAATGAGGCCAGTCTGGACATACGGAGCTAAGCTTTGGGGCTCCACTAAACCTTCGAATTCCTCTCTTATCCAATTCTTGCAATCCAAAATCCTTAATGCTCCTTACTTTGTCAAAAACATAATCATATATAAAGACCTCAATGTTCCATATGTAACCGACCTAGCCCGAACCAGATATCATTCTTTCCATTATAAACTTCCTAACCAACCACTCCACTAGTTTACAATCATGCTTCTTCTTTCATTTCTGATAATCCTCCGAGGTGCCTGAAAATAAGTTGGCCACGAGACCTGCTAATGTAAAAATGTCATTAGAGTGCTACCAATGGGTAATTTCTCTACAATCTTGTATCACTCCAATATGGCAATTTACAACTGTGCATAATAATATCTATCTATATTTTTGTACATTATA
>NW_027110312.1:303662-304451 GCF_000696795.3 Halyomorpha halys
TATATATACATGTTTTCTATCCCTTATATTTTCTTAACTCCTACACTTCCAATTTCGGATTTCAGCTTCATTTATGAAAATTTAAATGAAATTACTTCGTTTTATTCTTGTTTATTCATGAAATCGACTTATCCTAGCAGATCCATGATGGATGGGTTCTTTCACCTCGACCTGGCAGGCAGAAATCATAATATTATTACAGGACAATCTTCTTAACAAATTTTATTTACTTAATTCATTCGGGCAGCCTCGGGTTTAGCGCGTGGTCCTGTGATCAATCATCAAACAGGATAACTAAAGTGAAAGTGAGAGGGAGTTTTGGCTTTCGGTTGACTTTTTTTTAAGCTGAAATTTTTTATTATTCTTGGTTTGTGTGTATTAAAAAAGTAATTAAATTGGCATGAAATTAATTAAAAATATAATACAATCGTTAAACAAGAGGGACCAAGGGGCTAACAAAGGGCTTAATTGAATAGAATGGAAATTGTTATAATTTTTATTCGGAGAAATTATTTTCATTTTCATTTTTTTTTTTAAAGATTTCATAAATTCTTTTTATATCAGTAGATATGAGAGGTAAATTAGTTCTCCCTTTTCTTTGAAGTGAATCAATAAAAAAATTAATTTAAATAGAAATATGAATGTTGAAAAAAGATCACAAAGATCTTTTATATACTAGCAGACCCTGCCATGTTTTGTTATTGCTATATTTGAGGATGTATATAGATTTCATGACCACAATTAATAGTTTGAAATAAATTATTGTATTTATTAAAAAAAGATTTTTTA
>NW_027110312.1:304501-308210 GCF_000696795.3 Halyomorpha halys
CTGATTGTGCACTATTGAAACTTTGATATCGATTAATAAATAGATAAAGTGATAATACTGTCACTATAATAACATAAATGCTAACAGCAAAAATTGCAGTATAATCGTTAAGACTGGTCAGATTGAGGTGATTTTTTGTTATTCTTTAAGACAATTAGATTATCAATGGTATTTTCATCTATATACTACATAAAATATAAAAAGTTTTTACATAATAACCCTCGTTGTGCTTCATTCAATATTAGTACTGTATTAAAATAATTCAGAATTACTAATTACTAATGCTAACCTATGAAAGAGTGATAAAAGATTTTTTTTAACAGTTCATGAAACTGTTACGATGTAAAATACGTGAATAGAATGCATTGTAAATCTAACCAAATAGAATAGAGAAGATCACTGTGATTCATTTGAGACGATAAAATGGTCTTAAACTTCAGTTTAAGGAAATAATAAACCAATAAATAATAACAACTCAGTTGTAATTTTAATTAAAATGGTATTCATACGTCCAATGGAATGTAGACTACTTAAAATATATCACAACAATTCTAGTCGACAAAATATAACGCAACACAGTATGCGGTCATATGTTCTTGAATATTTCTCGAAATAATGCTAAACCGATACTTGAAAAATCCATACCTGAAAATAATTGTTTCAAGCGGTTATAATGCTAATAATCTGTCATCTCTGTAAAACCGCAGTAGAATCTAGCAGGTAAAGATTACCTTACGAAGCACAATAGGCTGGCTAAGGTTATCTACTAAGCACTGGGGTTATTATATAAAGTGAAAGTTGGCCAGGTTCCTTACTATCGGTTCGTGGCGAAAAAAGTACTTAAAAATGAAAGCAGAACAATATATTGGGATTGTTAAATGACTATGTACACTCTGCAGTTTTAACCTACTCAAACCTGTAGCATATTTAAGTTAAATTAAAAAAAAAAGGTGCATCAGCCTACTAGAGTAGGAAACCCGGAGCATATCAAACTACACGCACGGAACCATTACTTTCAAGGCAAACCAACTCTGTCCATTCTACAAAAGTTATTTTAATAACAGTTTGTACCACATCCTACTTCATTGTCCAACCTTTGAAGAAAATAGACAATATATTTTAAAGCCACCCGTATCCATATCTTGCGACTTACAAAACATTTAAAATATATTGAAGATTGATAGTGCAGCCAAATTGAACAGACTATATATTTACATATATACATTGTAACAATATGTAATAAGTTTAATTTTGTATGTGATATATAAATTCTATTATTTAAATAGTTTTAGAAGCCAATTAATATCTTCATTTATATCACGCTTTCGTTTATTTAAAAGAATTCTTATTATTTTAAGTTAAATATAATGGAGTAATGAATATTATGTCAATAGTTGTGTATTATCCAATTTGTTTATTGTTTTGTTATAGAGAACTTGTTTTATCTTTTGTTTATTGTTTTTGTAATGGAGCACTAGATTCAGGTTTTGTAATTGTATATTGTGTTATGAATTTGTACAAGATTTTGTCTTTCACAAATAAAATAAAATCTAATCTAGTTTGTTTTTTGATAGTATTAGTATTGCTTTGGATGATTTTATAACTAATAAAGACATATAAGACGATAATTATAATGTAATGACAGTTGTCAATTAGCTCATCTTGACTCTCCTCCTCACAAGTCAGAAGATTAAAAAGGCACTGAGTGGCTATACTCACATAACTTCCACTTTAGGCATATAGTAAATTAGTATAATAAAATTTAGAAGTAAACAATAAAATTTTTGGAAGGAAAAATTATAAAACAAGTTGCTCAGAAAATCCGCTAGGAGCTATTATGCATTTAACATTTAATATTATTTTAAATAGGGCTGCTCACAATCCTATACTTATAATATTTAACATTTAACACAATATTAACTCTATTAAATGGTCATGAATTTTAATCATGAAAACCTGAGTGAATTGCCACACATTGACATTTTTCTACTAAGGCGAGGAATCGCGGAAGAAACCGATAGTCCCCCGAAGGATGAATCAAACACGAACAAAAAGGAGAAAAAACGAAGACGAGGGGCGGCAAGCTGGTGAAAGATCGGGAGTATTTCCCTCAGGAGGGAGTTAACCTCTAAAGCCGAGTTTATAAGGCAATCGTGTCATTTCATTTTCTTTCATAAGTTTGTCCCCTTGAGTAAATAAAAAAAAACGACGCCTGGAAAAGTTGAAGGAAAAAATATTTGTACAGCAGAGGAATGCAAATAAAAAAATTACTTTGCCCGCTCCGGTGTAATAATTTTGTGCGCTCAAAGTTCTCTCTCGCCATAAACCCTATTTAATAAGTATTATATCTAATACAGGCTACTGCTATTAATTTTTTACGCTCGTAAACATTTTTTATTTCCTTAATTCTTATAACACTGGAAGAATGAATTTTTAACTTTCATTTATCTATATATATGGAATATATAGAGTATAGGAAAGTATTGCGAATGTGAGAGTTTTCCACGAAAATACATTATACTTTTTGAGGCCAAAAAACCTAGTTTCGCAAGAACTGTGAACTCAAAAACTATAAATCGTACGAAACTGAAATTACATATTTATGATAAATCGATTTAAGTCCTTTTGATTTAACTCAGTGAAGAAATGAGATATTAAGTGGTAATTAATATCATATAATAAAGCCTATATGATATTAATTAATTAAAAAAGCATAACTTTATAAAATACTTCCTGTAAAGTATCTTTAATTTTAATATTAAAAAAAAAATTTATATTAGTTGCAATAATATATAATCTATAAGTATTGTATGTATGTATAGGTTGTGAACAACCTAACTCAAAAAGAAAAATCATACCAAACTGAAATTACATATTTATGATAAATATATCGCCAGGAAGTGACAACAACGTTTTTGCTAAAATCGATTAACTGGTAGTGCTTTTGACTTAACTCAGTGAATGAATGATATTTTTTAAAAAAAATAGTTTTTATTGTTTGCAATAATATACAATTTATTAATATAAAATATAAAAGAATTGTATGAATAACTAAAGAAGAAAAAAGAAATATATGATTCTAACGGGAAATGCCGAGACAGCAAGATCTTTCCTCATCCCTCAGTTTATTAAACTTTTGTCGTTTAATTTAGTTATTCCCCGTGATTAATGTTGAGGAATATTATCCAAATTAATTGTTATTTGATGGGATCGCTCGTTTAAATTGATGGGTGAACTGTATTTGATGACATGGGAGTTTGCAAAAAGGTTATACAATGTGCTTTAGTATTTAATTTTGATTGTACATCGTAATGGGGTTAAATTAAATTATAAATGGTATTATATATAATAATAAATGCTGTAGTTAACGATTTTGTAGGTGTATAGTACACGGTGCGCTATTGAGGCCTAAAAAGTGCATTTTCTTGTTCTCTTCTTGTGTCTTCTCCCCTCCTTCATCCTGCCTCCGTTCATTCGCCTGAGTCGAGTGTAGTTTATTCACTCATAGTGAATTGTTTATCTCTGCTTAAAATAAGATACTGTTCACTCTTCTCTCGTATAGGCCAAGATGGCTACCAAAGCCTAATGTCTCATACATCATATATAAAGGCGGGAAATACTTGTTATTTTTCAATTTAGGAACTTGAGCTAAGCAGTTCCTATCAAAAAAATTTAAAATTAGAATTTACAAAACAATTATCCTTCCCGC
>NW_027110312.1:312815-318107 GCF_000696795.3 Halyomorpha halys
TCACCCAATAATGCCAAATCATCAGCATACTCAAGCCATGGTATTTAATCACACTTTTAATGACGTATTCTAGTGCTAGATTAAATAAGATAAGTGACAAAGAATCGTCTTGTTTTAAACCCGAAGGACCTCGAATTTCTCAAAATTATAATTATGGACTCGTACCTAATTATACGCATCCGTACGAGATTCCCTAACTTCTTTGCTATTTAGTACAAAACTTTCACTAAAACTATTATGTAGACATATGCAAATCATTCTATATTAATAAAACGTTAATTTTTCAATACTCTTTTAGTATAATTTTTATAAATTCCTCTAGACCAGGGGTGCCAGCAAGTCGATGGCGTAGCCGATTTTGGTCGATCGTCGATCATTCGCAATGTCTGGGATGGAATTTCGTGTGTCATGAAGTTTAAAGCGATTGTAGAAACTGTCAGCCAGACGAAAAATGAGGGACAATATTTCAAATATATTAGAAATACCGATGATTCTATTATATTAAGAAGTCAGTATTGTAACCATAATAAATATATTGTAACTTTAACATTAATGATCCTTCCATTGTATCCCAATCCCACATCACCACCCTCGAAGAATAGTGCCAAAACTGGAGGATTAAAATAAATTCCAATAAATCCCACCAAATCACATTTACCCTTCGTCGTAAACCTTCATCTTGCCCTATAGTATCTTTTAATAATACCCCACTTATTCCTGTTGAACAGATCCGTTACTTAAGACTAAATCTGGACAAACGAATGACATGGAATCCTCATACAAGACTAAAAAGACAGGAAACTGCTCGTCGATTCCGACTATTACAACATTTACTAGACAAACGGTCCAAATTTCCAATCCATTACAAAAGACTGATCTACATGACTATTATAAGGCCTATCTGGACATACGGAGTTGAGCTATGGGGCTCCACTAAACCATCTAATTCCTCTCGAATCTAATCCTTACAGTCCAAAATCCTTCGTAAAATCCTTAATGCTCCTTACTTTGTTAAAAATCAAATCATCCATCAGGACCTCAATGTCCGCTACGTTGCCGATTTAGCCAGAACTAGATACCAATCCTTCCATAATAAACTTCCCAACCACCCAAACCAACTCGTTTCTAACCTGGCTTCTCCTTCACTACCTAATAATCCTCCTAGGCGTCTGAAAAGAAGATGGCCTCGAAATCTTCTCCTTTAGAAATGTTTTTGGAGTTCTATCAATGGGTAGATTCTCCACATGTTTTTATCATGTCATAATATCACTTGAAGCAAATTTACTTGATGTGTATATATGTATACAGTTGTAAATATCAATAAATAAATTATTAAAAAAAAAAAAAAACTTTAACATTCTTCTAGAAGATGGACACGAGACAAGCTAATGTAAAATGTCATTAGAGTGCTACCAATGTGTAGTTGCTCTACACGCCTGTAACAATCCATTTTATCCAAGACCATATTTACTAAATGTATTTATATACAGTTGCAAATTTCAATAAAGTTATTAAAAAAACAAAAAAACATTCTTCTTATAAATTTGAATATATTTATATTAGATTTTAATATACTTGTATTACTGCCCCATAATATGCAGTATAGTTATTATTTCTCTCAATGTAACGGTGATGGCTGCCGAAGTCCAACCTGAGTTATTACTACATACCGGTGTGAGATTGCTAGGCATAGTTTCAGCAGCGATTTCGTGATTTAATGCCTGAAATTATAAATTTACTTCTCGAACAAGAAGGAAACTATGAAAATTTAAATGATGAAATTTGGCTTAGTAACTTAACATTTCTTACTGATTTTACGTGAATAGTGAGTCATATAAATTTAGAATTACAAGGTAAAAATTACATAAATAACAGTAATTGATATGATCAGCTTCACAGACGCACATAAAACAACTTTTATTTTGCTAATAGAACATCTGCAACAAAATAATCTGAACCATTTTCCAAATAAGATGGATAACCTACAGAACATTAAAATATTAATTATAAGATCAACAAATACGTTGCAAAAATCCAAAAAGCAATTAATGATTTTGGAGTAAGATTACAGGATTTTGAAAAATTAAAGTAACTGTAGAATTTATATATTTTCCTTTTAAAAAAGGAAAGACGCATGTGAAACACAGTAGTCCAAAAATTTCAGACATATTTCATATGGATCGAAAGGCATTAGAATATGAAATTATAACTTTAGAATCAAACTTAATTTTAAAAACCAGGAAATTTGGATTTTTTTTTTTGTAATAAAATATGTCAATAAAAAAAAATAACCTAGCATCATCACATGTAGTGAATATATCCGTTATTTTTTCTATAAAATATCTATGCGAATCGGCATTTTCATACATGAAGTTGACGAAGATTATACAACATTCTGTCCTGGCTGATTCCCATACCGAAGACTCATTACTATTATCTTGGTAAGGATAAACACCTAATCACGATTCCTTGGTTCGAAACATACAGACTCAGTTTTCCAATTAATGTTAAGGCAACAAAGTAAATTCTAAATCTGTCTTTATCTGTCACTACATCGAGTTAATAAATATTGTTAATAATTATCCATGTTCTTTAAATTCCCCTGGACGTGAGTTTTTCGGCCCTTTAAATAATTGTTGTTGGTTTTACCTAGGTACGTAAGTGCGTAGATAAGCCGTATATCAATATTTCAGTACAAGGTGTACACTACGAGTTATTGATAGATTAGCAAAAAGTAAGTCATATTATTCTTTCATGATAAATTTTACTGCTTCCCCCTAGAAAAAACGCGAAACTGAAATGTAATCAAATTATTAGCCTTACTGTACATTTTTATAACAATTTTTTTTCATATTTACGAACAAACAGTACAAAAAGTTATACATTGAAGTTGATAAAAAAAAAAGTTAAATTGTATTTTTTTTTAAATATCTTTATTGAAATTTAAAACTATATACTATATAATACATTCAGTAAATTTGATCTTAGTTAAAATTGAGTGTCACAGGCGTGTAGAAACTACCCATTTGTACCACTCTAATGATATTTTATATTAGTAGGTCTCGTGGCCACATTCCTTTCAGACGCCTCGGAGGATTGTCAGGAATGGAAGAGGATGCAAGATTACAAACTAGTTAGTTTGGGTGGTTAGGGAGTTTATAATGGAAGGAGTGATATCTAGATCGATATAGATAGAGTGGCTAGATCGATTACATAAGGAACATTAAGAACTTTATGTGATTTTATTTGTGACAAAGTAAGGAGCATTGAGGATTTTACGAAGGATTTTAGATTGTAAGAATTGGATAGGAGAGGTAGTAGGTAGTAGAGCCCCAAAGCTCAACTCCATATGTCCAGATTGGCCTTTTTACAGTCATGTAGATCAGCCTTTGGTAATGAGTAGGAAGTTTAGACCGTTTGTCTAGTAAGTGCTGTAATTGTTGAAATCGACGTGGAGTTTCCGTGGAATTTCCGTTTTCAGTTGAGTATTTTCAGTCTTATGTGAGGATTCCAGGTTAATCGTTTGTCCAGATGTTGTCCAAAGTAGCGGATCTGTTCAACAGGGGTAAGAGTAACATTATTAAATGAAACTGTAGGGCAGTCGGTAGGTTTACGACAAAGAGTAAAGGTGATTTGATGGGATTTATTGGAGTTTATCCGAATCCTCCTATTACAACACCATTCTTAGAGAGCTATATAAAGGGAAAATTGTATTTTAGGTTAGTAAAAATCCATCTAGAACAAGGGTTAGAAAAACGAAGTTTTTAGGTAGCTATCAAAAGTTGGATCTGGAAATTTATTTTCTTCATGAGGCTATTATCTCGAAAACTTAATAAGTAATTTAAAAACGAAATAATAGTTAGAGGAAACTGCACGTCTATTTCGACTATTACTTACTAGACATACGGTCTAAACTACCAACACATTACAAAAGACTAATCTACATGACTGTAATAAGGCCAATCTGGACATATAGAGTTGAGCTTTGGGGCTCCACTAAACCTTCTAATTCCTCTAGTATTCAATCCTTACAATCGAAAATCCTTCATAAAATCCACAATGCTCCTTACTTTTTCACAAATAAAATCAAACATAAAGACCTTAATGTTCCCTATGTAACCGATCTAGCCCGACCCAGATATCACTCCTTCCATTATAAACTGCCTGACCACTCAAACCCCCTAGTTTCTAACCTTGCATCCTTTTCCATTCCTGACAATCCTCCGAGGCCCCTGAAAAAAAGATGGCCACGAGATCAGCTAATGTAAAATGTCATTAGAGTGCTAAAAATTGCTCTACACGCCTGTAACATTCCATTTTAACTAAGATCATATTTACTAAATGTATTATGAAATTTCAATTTATTTTAAAAAAACCAACTAAATAATAGTTTTGAACATATACTTAACTTATCTACCCGTACCTCCCTGGAATGCACCTTATACTGAAACACGGTGTATAAACGGTGTGCATAGTATGCGTTTCACACCCCTACGAATACGCCTATGACAAGTCGATCACGACACACTTATAAAATAAAAAGTAGGATCTTGTATACTGAAAAGTTGGCCACCCCTGCTCTGGCTCTAGATCTTCTACCAAAACGTCACAAACTCCTAATACCAAAAGGCATATTGATGAGAAGTGCACTTGAAACAACTTGTTGTTTCACCATAATCATTGATAGAAAGTTTATTGCTAAGTTACTAAAGTTTATAACCAAGTTGTAATTGCTGTAGCCTCCCGTATTGGTATCGATCGTACTGATTCTAAGCTACATCTTCACTAGTGTCAAAATCATGTTTTAACGTTAAAGAGATAATTGAGGTGTTCGGTAGAAAACATGGTAACTAACAAAATTAAAAGTTCTACAGTATTAATTGTTTTCCTTTGAAACAGCAGACACTTATCATAATTCAGTAAAAGCGTTATTCTCTTCAGAAACTAAATTTTCTAAAGATTTTTTAAAAATTAAATTTATCAAAACAGTCTGAGAAAAACCCCTTGATGCCAAAATCTTCAATTCATAAAATATTACAGTAACTACTTTTCTCGACTGAATACATCAATAATATAGTATCAATAAACGAATTAAAACTTTGAACTAAATTTGCTTTAAAAAAAAGAACGCATCCATATAGACCAGTTATTTTTGTTTCCCCCGATTTTCCATCGCGGATCGGAACACTAAAAAAACTACCAGGTCATTCAAAAAGTCCTGTCTTTTTTTGGGGGAAATTATAAATAAATAAATATTTTCAAATAATCACCTTTATTCATCAAAATATCCAC
>NW_027110312.1:319257-320909 GCF_000696795.3 Halyomorpha halys
ACGAACAAACGAAAAACGACAGGACTTTTTGAATGCCCTGGTACACTGACTTCCAATAGTTTCATGTCCGTCCATTTATATTTATACAATTAGAAAATGACATCAAACATAGTCCGACCAGATGACAACATCTATCGGTCTGTACCAAAATAGCACATACAAATGACAGACCTAAATGGAATTTAACTATTACAATTTTGACTATTAGAGCATTTTGGAGGCTACTACAATTTATAAATTTGATCAGTATAATATGAAGTGATCTCAAATGATAAGACTAATAATTTAATTAACAAATATTAAAATGGAAGTAAAGAAAAATAATAATCAATTAAAAATAAAATAAAATAAATAATAAAAATGCTTCAAATTTACAATTAGTGAATTAATATAATAATTATAATAAAACAAGATGATACAAGAAAAGGATAAAAAATAAGGATCTAGTAATATCTATAACTAACTGAACACATAAATAGTTAATTGTAATCGTATTATAATGTGTGGAATTAGAAAAAAATATCAGCAGATATGGTCATTTGGTGACTCATTATCAGCTATTGGGGAATCAAAGAATTTAGTACCCAGGAAAATATTTCTTTTTTAGTTTTCTTTGTAGTTGATTTATTTATTAGTTCTTCTAGTAAGCGATTGAATATAGCTTCAAGTTTGTTTGCCAAATTTTATAGGGTAGTTCGATAAAGTTAATTTTTTTCTATCTTTTTTTAGAAATATTTATTATATATATCTAAATAAAATTATGCTTTGAAATACTATATTTCCTCTACATAGTTTAATTTATGAAGTTTGAGCAAGCTCAAACTAATCTGTACTATGGAGATTAGTTTTAAAGTTTAAATTTTATAAATTTCTAGAAGCAATTTATATCTATACATATATATCTCTTAGAAGGAACAAACTCTAAGAGGCAGTCTGATCGGACCAAAGACAATGTATAAGGAAGTTCTTTTGTTCTCGAATGAGATCACGTTCCGCTCAAAGCAGGACTTAATAAAGTCAATTTAGTTCTTTTATCGACTTCTTATCATAAATCCATCGTTGTTTATTTTAAAGATATTATTCTAAGATATTCTGTAAATTAAAATATTTGATATTAACATTATAAGTTTATGTTAGAGTTAAATAACTTTTTCAATAGCTATCTCAACGTTGAAAGTCTTAGTAAGTAAATGAGTCAAATTCGTCTTAAACTGAAATAAAAAAAAAAAAATATGCAGGTAAATGCGTTCTATGCTGAAAGGAATGAAATACTTTTGGGAAATCATAGTAGGCAATTATTATCAGTCAACTACGGTTGGTCAGTTTCCTTTATTTATAATTTACAATTTATTTAGGCTATAAGATTTATGAATGAAGCCAAAGATAAATAGAATATAAAAATCGCTTCAGTAAATCTTCATTGCTTCCATCTGGCCATCCACAGTAATATGTTTCCATAAAGCATGTGAGTTTGATCTACTTTGACTAATTCACCTCTAGCACTAAACATACCATAACGGGTCAAATGACTCATTTTGAACTTTTCCATTGAAAATGCACGTATAATTTTATTGCGTTTGCACATTTGACTTCATGACTTTTTCTAAGTAATTAATGTACAGTTATAAAAATATTTTTGTTTTGTTTTGTTT
>NW_027110313.1:0-1448 GCF_000696795.3 Halyomorpha halys
GAAAATAAATAAAATTTAACGAATATTAGCAAAATTAAATAAAATATAAATGGCGTTGATGACCAATGAAGTTTGGCGCCACTAAACAACCAAACAAACCAAACCTAAAAGACATCAAGTAAATTCCGTGTGAATACAAAATGGTGGGATATAGACGTGTAGAAACTACCCATTGATAGCACTGTGATTATATTTCTACAATCAAAGGTCTGGAGGCACTCTTGTTTTTGTCAGGAATGGAAAAGGAAGAAAGGTTCGAAACCAGTGGGTTTGGGTGGTTAGGGAGTTCATAATGGAAGCTATGATATCAGGTTCGGGCTAGATCGGTAACATATGGAACTGTCGAGGTGGGCTATTTTCTTGTTTATTCTGCTTCCCCTGAAGGCTTCGACAATGCGTGTTCAGCTTATAATGGTAAGGTAGTTGACAAGAAAGATGATTACATAGGGTGAGACTAACGGGTGATACTCGTTATATCTCATCCTCCAAGGTACTATTCCGACAAACACGAAGGAGTAATGCAGACCTGGAGGATAGCTACCCATCAGGGTCATGCAGGAAGGTGCCTTCGTCCTGCCGGGGACTATTCCAACAGAGGTGAAAGAGGAATGCAAGCGCGGAGGGTAGCTAGCCGCCGGAGCTAACAAAGGGATAACAGGTAGAGAAGAGAAAAAATGACAAACATTTAGAAAACAGGTTCGGCTATAAGCCGAAACTATCTGAAATAGAGGCTGTAGAATGTGTTCTTCTGTGATCAATTGGGGGTTCTTCAAGACCCTTATTTATAGGCCTAGTGCATACGGCTGTGACTGAGAAGTGGTCATATCTTATCTGCTTGAGGTAGTTTCGCACGTTATTTTTGAACCATTTATTTACTATTTTGTCGACTTTAAGTAATATGTACAAAAATTAATAATAAGTAAAAAAAATATGTTTTTATAAAATACAATAATATATAAATTTGAGATCTTCGGTGAGGCTCGAGGTGCTGCGTTCTGGTGGATTGTAGTCGAATTCCTTGCTCCCCTCGCTACAGAACATTAAGGTCTTTATAGATGATTTTATTTGTGATAAAATAGATAGCTTAAGAATTTTATGATGGATTCTCGATTGTAAGGATTTGATACGTGAGGAATTCGAAAGTTTAGTGGGGCCTTCGAGCTCAACTCCGTTTTTCCACATAGGCCTTATAGTCATGCGGATGATTCTTTTGTTATGGATTGAAAGATTCGAACAATTCTGTAGTAAGTGATGTAATGGTTGGAACCGATGAGTGTCCTGTCTGTCCAGTCTTGTGTGAGGATTCCAAGTTAGTTGTTTGTCCAAATGTAGTCCAAGGTAACAGATATATTCAACTGGGTTAAGAGCAACATTATTAAGGATACTGTTTACGACGAAGGGCAAAGGTGATTCGATAGGATTTCTTCATTATTTAAAATTTATATTTT
>NW_027110313.1:1603-3161 GCF_000696795.3 Halyomorpha halys
TTAGATTCCCTACAGTTTAAAACTTCAAATATGTAAAAAATAAACTTCAAATCATTTCACTGTATCGTACAATTGGTATTTGTACTTAAAATGTACTATAGGTCAATTATAACTATATGGCAAACCATATATAATCAATTAAATTTACTATTTAAAAAAAAAGGAAAAAAATAGAATATTTTTCTGGATTATCTCTATAGGAAGTTTGGTGAGTCAATTCTTAAAAAAAATTCTTTTCTTAGAGTGATGGCTGTGCTAAGAAGTAGTGAAGATGTACAAATTGTGACATGATTTGTTAGTAGAAATTATGAGGTTTAAGGTGCATAAATAAGGGACAGTGGTCCCGAAACGTTGTACCGTGTGGTGATAATTTTAATAAAAAAATTTCATTAACCTCAAAAGAAAAATTTTTTAGAATATGTTTGTTTTTAAATTACTAAAAGTAATATGTAAATGTAGATAATCGCACATTTAATAGTAAATTATTGAGAGAAAATGTAACAATAAATTGTAGAACGAAATTTCTATAAAATTATGTATTATAAATGGTTTCAACGATTTACATATCTTAGCGAAGTGTAGAAATAGCGAGAGCTAATATCAGGTGATTACTGTACGCTGACCACTACAACGTCGTCAATAAAATCACAGCGAAATCGCACTACTCGCGGTTTATTCTGTTTTTTTTTCCTTTTAGAAAAATATAACAGTCGTCAAAATTAGGCTTTAGAGCCTTAGAGCAAAATAGAAAATAAAAAATTGCAAAAAAAAATTATAAAACGTCTTAAAATATAATGAAGACAATGAATTTGAAAAGATAAAAATGAACAACAATAATTTACAGAATATATAAAATAAGATTAGAACAAATAAAATAAAACCATATGTCATATCATAAATCATGAGATGACTAACTTTTGATAATAAATAAAACGGAAAAAAATCAAATACAATTAAACTAAAAATAATAATTGGAAAGGTACAATTACTGCTCATATATAGATCTACAATTATAAATGAAAATCTGAAGCATTAAACACAGAAAATATATAAACCATGTTTGAAACTTTAAATTGTTATTTTTCCGGAATTGGGTGGATAGAAGGTAGTCGAATATAAGGGATTTGAAGGTTGGAAGGGTATTAGAACTACGAACGAAGGAGGGAATAGAATTCCATAGGGATGAGGAAAGATCTATCAAAGTTAGTAACCTTCTGGTAATAAATAAATAAAAAGAAAAAAATGATAAAAAATCAAATACAATTAAACTAAAAATAATAAATGACAAGGAACGATTTCTACTAATATAAACATTTAAAAGTATATTGCGATCATTTAGTATAAACCTGGCTAAATAAAAAATTAGATTATTCCACAACGGAGGCCGATGGCTATCCAAGTTTGAGTGGTGAAGTTTGGAAGAAAACGCAGTTGAGGTAGTAAATATCTATCTGGGGATAATAATTACTCCAAAGTTGATCACTTTTCAGAAAGGATCAGTCAAGCTAAATTTGGTTTAATCTCCACCTGGCATAATTTAATGGCTAGCAATAACGTC
>NW_027110313.1:7036-7368 GCF_000696795.3 Halyomorpha halys
TAAGGATTGAATACGAGAGGAATTCGAAGGTTTAGTGGAGCCCCAGAGTTAATATTTTAAAACAAGAATACAGCAATTATATTTAAATAAACAAAACAATCATATCAAACTTGTAATCAGTTTTTTATATTGTTTGTATTTATTTATTTAATAATGGATCGGACTGGTGGGCCTTACATAGTCAATGTAAGAGGTACATTTGGCCACTGTGGTATGCCATCAATTCCTCACATGTTGACCAACTCTTTTCAGTGTAGCCCGCCGTATATAACTGCTGAGAGTTCTTCAATTAGAGCATATTAATAAACTAAGTATTTGTTCAGGAGAACAGG
>NW_027110314.1:0-1379 GCF_000696795.3 Halyomorpha halys
CCTCTATCACTAAAGAAAAAGTTCTTTTTAAATGATTTATTTAAATACGAGGGTGGTCTGAAAAGTTTCCGACCTAACAATAATACATTTTTTCTTACATATTTTTTTCTACTATTTTTCAACATAGTCGCCTTGTAACTCTATACACTTCTCCCAGCGATGCTCCCATCTCTGTAAAGATGTAAGAAAGCTTTCCACACGTTGGGTGCCACGTTTAGACCAATATTAGACCAAAAATGTTTACGAATGAACATTTTCAACTCTCTGTTGACGCAGTTTAGGCTCAATTGATCCAAGATTTGGCGCCGAATAATCACTTCAGATGAAACTTCTATACATCATTATACGCCGGAAACAAAACTACAGTCCAGACAGTCGACTGCAAAGGGGGAACATGCTTCAAAAATAGAGGAGAAAAGTGTGTAGAGTTACGAGGAGACTATGTTAAAAAAAATAAATTCAGAAAAAATTTCTTGTGATTTTTGTTAGGTCGGAACATTTTCAGACCACCCTCGTAAATTACAATTTTTTGTACATCAGTGTTAATTACATTTGTGGTCATTTGGACAAGGGTTATTTGTTTATTCTATTCTGAAAATTTTGGATTGTAGAGGGAGTTTTAATCTATCTGGCTTCAGATATTTTATGGAAGTTGTGTAACTATAAACAGTATTTTCTCGATAATAAACGAGTTTTATTTTTAATTTTAAAAGAAGAAATTCTTATTTTGAAAACTTTAACATTTACCTTATTTTTACCCACATACTTGTAATGTCCCGTAACTATTTAGCAATATTTGAGGTTTGACTCCTAATTCATTAAAAATATGTTAAGAGGTTAAGGTAGACTTAAGAATAAAGTTCATAGAATAATAAGAAAGTTCATAGAAGTTCAAGGAAGTTCATAGAAGAATAATGAAACAAAAAAGTTCTTATTAAAACTTATTGGCATCCTTCATCGGTTGATTTTACAATGTAAAACATTGCTTAACAAAAGATAGTCTCATACTGTTTTTTATTTTAATGTCTGAAATTTATTAATATGAGGTATTATAAACAACAATGCGCACAACCGTTATGAATGTTCTGAACTTCAGCTTGTAGACCATCCTAATCGACCTTTTTTTTTTTTTTTTTTTTTTGTTCCCCCTTCCTGGCATTGCTGCCATACGGGGTTCGGCAACAGTGGGGTAGTGCGCTAGGGTTGCGCATGCCACTGTTGCCAATAAACATCTTTTTTTTTTTAAAACATTTATTTTCAAAAATATACAATAAATGGTGGACCACCATCCTAATCGACCACCCACTCAATCCTTTCTTGGATATCAGATACCAAGAAGAATGCCGACAATGATGATGCAAACTGTTGCAGGTTCGAAA
>NW_027110314.1:1445-2057 GCF_000696795.3 Halyomorpha halys
AACTCTTTGATACGAAAGGAAATGAAGGACCTAGATGTGATATGGCACCTCAACACACCAGGACACCCCAAAAGTAGAGGAGGCGTAGAGCGGCTACAAGTCTGAGATAGCTTTTCCAATATCCTGAGAGGTTACTGCTCTCACTTTCATTTTAGCCAGCATATTGGCGTGAGTAGCCGCGAGAGTGCTCTCTTGTAACGGGGGTAGCTCTAGAACCGCCGCCGGGACTCCCGGGACCGCAGGAACTCCAGGAGCCGGTTGCGCCACCGGGATCTGTGCACTGGCTGCCTCAATGCGGGCTGTTGTGGTGGTTGACTATCATCATTAACCATCATAGTCAGTAAAAATAAATGTCAATTTAGGCGAAGTAAAATAAAAGATGAGCGAGGTGAAAGAAAAAAAAATCACGGATGAGAGAACAGTTAAAAAAAAATACGTTCTCTTGGTGAAGTTTTTTATAAAAAAGATTTTGATTTAAAAAAAATTAAGATTTAGAAGAAGAGAAAAAAAAATTTCATTTAGTGAAAAATATTCAGTCGGAATACTGGGTTTCGGCACCACTTACGAGCACTTAGACTGAATAGCTTGAAGAAAAAGAGAAAGAGGGAACAG
>NW_027110314.1:3059-4423 GCF_000696795.3 Halyomorpha halys
GTTGCCTGGGCTCCTCCAACTTTGATGGCAGCCATCATTTGTATTGGCTTAACCTTGCCCAGCGCCACCCTCACTGTCCCCAACCACACATAACATCTCATCTCGGAGTCCATTTACATAAATTTAACTGAGAATTCCGTCAATCATAAAGTTGATAAAGACTGCATCTCCCTTACATATCTACACATTTTGAACGTAATAAAACCCACATAATACGTCTTTTTACTTTGTTCTGCATTTCAGAAGTCCACTTTCTTGTCATATCTTTTTTCTTATTTCTATTAATTCTCACTACTTATTTAATTACTTTTTATATCGGCAGGAGCAGTACCACTATGATCTAGCTCAATACAATTATTATAATACTGGAAGATTATTGATTGACCGTGTGTATAGATGAATGGAATATGGTCTGGGTGCGGTAAAAAAAAACTCAAATAGTAGATAATTATACTAAAATAGTAATATTATAATGTAAAATAGTATAATTATCTACTATTTGAGGTGTTTTTACCGCACCCGGACCATATCCCATTCAATTATTATAATAGAAGAAAAAATGTGGTACAGAGCATTATGAACGCCGACGCTCCCAAGAAATGTCCATTAAAAGTAGCCAACATAGAGAAACATTTTAGAAGCCTCTTTGAAAAAGAGAATCTTCGTGGATTATGAGAAGGGCGCCCCGATCCCAAATTTGGTGTCCATAGATAGTCGGATCGTGAAGAGGGCTATCAAGTCGACATCTGATAATGTGTTGGTCCGCACAATAAAATACTTCGAAGTAACACACATCAAGTATATTGCGGAGATCATGCTGAAGGTGGGATATGTACCGGAACATCTACGCCAAGGGCGCACAATATTGGTCTACAAGGGTAAGGGAGACCCAAAAAGTATTTCCTCCTGGAGGGCAATAACGATATATTCGATTGTGCGCCGAATAATCAAAAAGGTTCTGGATATTGAGCTGAGAAAACAGGTCACCTTTAGCAAAAGTCAAAGGAGCTTCATCAAGGGTCTGCCGGGAACACATGTAAGTGCTAGAATCATCGACGCGATCATAAAAGATGCCAAAAATAGGAAAAAAGATTGCGCGGTGGTTTTTCTGGACGTTGTTGGCGCTTTTGACAACGTTGGTCATAGGCACAAAGTGAGCTCACTGGAGGCAAGAGGAGTGTCATCCGACCTTACAAAGGCGATTGCGGCTCTCCTAACCACAAATAAGATAAAGATCACTATTGGGTATCGGTGTTCGCCATTTCAAACAGACCCCGAAAGCAAATAGATATGTATGTGACAAGCAGGTACTCTCGGGGTCAGAATGGGTGAACGCCCTGAAACTTAATATCAACTACGCACCC
>NW_027110314.1:5508-8281 GCF_000696795.3 Halyomorpha halys
AAAAAATTGTTTATTATATCTTATTATTGTATCTCTTTTTTTTTATTATACCATGTATGTGTAATTTATATATGTCCGATTACGGATTGATAAGTAAGCTGTGTGAGATAGCAACCTGATGTATTTAGGTAGCATAGATAAATAAGTATTTCTCTCTCCCCTACTATCCTTCCTTTATCATTTATATTTATGTATCTTATCTTTTAATTTACATTCATGTGTTACGTTCTTAAGTGTACTTATATTAATTACTTTATTATTAATTTTCTATTATAATTTACATTTCTCTGTATCTCCACTAATTGGTATATTGTCTTTCTTAATCACTTACACATATTATATCCCATTATTTTATACTTTATTTCTTCTTTGTTTTTCTATCTATGAGTTTTTTGTTTATAATTTTGTAAATTTCTTTTCTCCCCCTCGATAATGTATATTACCATTTATTGTTTACCTAATTAAATTTTTTTTACTATATTTACTTTTAAATTATTTCCGTTATAATGTGGCGTGCTAAACTGCTATCCCCACACCTCCCAATACAAACGGCTCACTCTGACTTTGACTACCGTCAAAACAGGTATGAATTCTTTCTCATCATTTGATTTTATTCTTTTCTTTTTTCAACTTTTAATTTGTACTTTCTTTAATATTTCTTCTCTTATTTTATCTCTTATCTATCTGTTACTATTAACGTTTTCATTTACTGTTTACAACCTTTAATTTTTCTTATTAAATTTGACTTTTCATTGTATACCCCTGTTATTTTCCATTCATGTTTTTTTTTTTTGTAACTATGTCAAGTGTTTGTATCTTTTTTAGCCCTGACGAAGCCCTGCAACGTAGGGCGAAACGTTGGCTCAATAAAAATAGTATACCCATTTACTATTTGAGTTTTTTTGACCGCACCCGGACCATATTCCATTCATGTATACACACGGTTAATCAACAATCTTCCCATAATTTTTTAAATTATTATTATGCATTATTTATCGAATTCTACTTTCCAATGTATTTTTTTAATTCAGTTTATGTCCATGAAATGGTGGAGGGAGTTATGGTAAGGCCTTGCATACTTTTAGTCCTAAGCCTAACTTCTAATGTAAATAAACATAGTAAAGATATAAGAAGAATTAAGAAGCATAATAAATCAGTTGTTATCTGGAATACGTGCGTTTCATTTCATTGTCCATTTTCATCTTCAGACGTCTCATAAGTTATATATATATATATCCTCCTTTAACAACTCGACCACCGCATCTGCTTTTTCTAACCCCTCGGTACCCTAATGTATCAGATTCGAATCGCTCCCAAAACGCTATCGTATCAATGTTGGCTATGGGTCGGATCAATGTCTTGTTCCGCACCGCATTGGCAACAATTCCTTTCCTCAATTGCAGCCTTTATTATAGAACATAATTTTCCAGATGTTAATCATGCTCTAATGATAACGTATCCTCTCCGGCAATCGCCTTTTTAAGGATAAGACATACCGTCATCTCCGAGCTTTCTTAAAAACTGAATTAGTAAATGTAAAACAAAACAGGCGCGGCGATGAGCAGTGGGGCGCTGCTGCTGTAGTGGGTTGATTCACAGGATTGACTCACGGCTACAGTAATTTTCTGCCCAGCCGGATTGGAACCCTGGTCCTTGGAGATAGTAGCATCGTGCCACCGCGCTATCTAGCTTAATAAATATCACAAATAAGAATAGGCTTAATCTGTCCCCTTGTTTTACTTCCCCTTCAATTTTAAATCTTTTTGATTTATCGCCGTTAAGTCCTGGGACAACTTCAGAGTTTCGGATGATAGTCATATGGGCTAATAATTTTCACACAAAACTGTAAAACCTTTATTAAGGATTTGAACCATCCTGGTCGTCGAAAATCCAATTACTTAACTACGAGTCAGGTAAGGTATTATGAGGCAACTTACTCATAATCTATTTCCCTCTTTTATAAAGACAAATAAGTAAATTGACAACAAACAATGAAAAAAAAAAAAAGAAATAAGTATAAAGATTCTACTTTTTTCTATAAACGTGAAACAATTAAACTAACTGAGCAGAGCAAATGGGATGTTGAAATAATCAAATATTCGAATATTAGTTAAGTATTTAATATTGCCGCAGTCTTTCATGAATTTTAATTGCTTTTTTAACTGATTTGCTTGTTTGATCTCTGGAATAAATAATTAGATATATATTATTGGTACATGAGGGGGAAGCTCAAATGTGGCATAGTATGTCTCCTGACGAAATGAAATAATTTTGATTAAATTTACGTGGAATTATTTATGTGTGTTTTATTTATTTTTTTTATTTTTCTATTTATACATATATTTATGTATTTTCATTTAAAAAAAATTATAAATAAATTTTACTGTTATTTCTAAATTGTAATCGATAAATTAAATAAATGTGGAAGATTCTACGTAATGTGACAAAGTAAACAAATTTGTTTGTTTATATAATTAAAAAAAAAATCCTCAATAATAAATAATTGAAAACATTGCTATTTGAAAAAAGTAGTAATTATCAAAGTATCTACCAGCTAGGGATGCGACATCAATGTCGATGTTATGAAAACATCGATGTTTTTAAGCCGATGTTTTCTAAACATCGATGTTTCCTAATCATTGATGTTTTACGTTTGTCCCAATTTTTCATTTTTTTCACAAAAGTAACTAAATGAAAACCAAAAAATTACAGTATAAATAGATTCCTATCAACAATGTGGTCGAATAAAAAAGTACCTCCAACCTCACGCTAA
>NW_027110314.1:8831-9261 GCF_000696795.3 Halyomorpha halys
TTCTGACAGGCAGAAAAATGCGTGATCGTTGGAACAGACCTCATGTTTCTGAAACAGTTGTTCAAAAACATCGATGTATTTTGGGTAATGTATTGTAAGCAACGATATTTTAAAACATCGATGTTTTTAAGCCGATGTTTTCTAATCATCGGTGTTTTGTCCCAATTATTTTTTTTTTCCCAAAAGTAACTAAATGAAAACCAAAAAATTACAGTATAAATAGATTCCTATCAACAATGTGGTCGAATAAAAAAGTACCTCCAACCTCACGCTAACGATCATGATAAAGATAAATTACGACTAGAAAAAGAACGATGCTTTAAAATATCATTGCATCCAAATCTTTACCAAAAATACATCGATGTTCGAACAACCATTTCAGTAACTCAAAGTGTGTTCCAACGACGACGTATAGTCCGGCCAGTCGGAA
>NW_027110314.1:9696-19494 GCF_000696795.3 Halyomorpha halys
GAAATTAATAGTACTTATATGATAATGTATTTTAAGCAACAATATTTTAAAACATCAATGTATTTTTGTAATGTATAGTAAGTAACGATATTTTAAAACATCCATGTTTTTTGTTGTCGATGTCGGATTCTTTGTTTCAAAAACCACTTCTTACAGGCCGTAGAATGCGGGATCGTTGGAACAGACCTCATGTTTCTGATATAGTTTTCAAAATCATCGATGTCTTTTGGATAATGTATTGTAAGCAATGATATTTTAAAATATCGATGTTTTTTCTGGTCGATGTTGATTACTAATTTCAAAAACCACTTCTGACAGGCAGAAAAATGCGTGATCGTTGGAACAGACCTCATGTTTCTGAAACAGTTGTTCAAAAACATCGATGTATTTTGGGTAATGTATTGCAAGCAACGATATTTTAAAACATCGATGTTTTTTTAGTCGTTGTCGGATTCTTTATCTAAAAATCCACTTCTTACAGGCCGTAGAATGCGGGATTGTTGGAACAGACCTCACGTTTCTGATATAGATGCTCAAAAACATCGATGTCTTTTGGATAATGTATTGTAAGTGGACAATGATATTTTAAAATATCGATGTTGATTATTAATTTCAAAAACCACTTCTGACAGGCCGAAGAATGCGTGATCGTTGGAACAGACCTTGTTCCTGAAATAGTTGTTCATAAACATTTATTATGGGTACTGAATTGTAAGCAACGATATTTTAAAACATCGATGTTTTTTGTAGTTGATGTCCTATTCTTTAGTCGTTGGAACAGACCTTATGTTATTGAAATGGTTAAAAAAAAAATATCTTTTTCTGTCGATGTTTTAGTATTGAACATCAATGTTTTTTTGTCGATGTTGCATCTCTAGTACCAGCACTATTTTTAAATAATGTATATTACATTAATCTTTAGTACTTTTTTTTTAGACAATGGCATGCAATTTCGTCCTATCACATTTCAATCAGGAATTTCAGCCTATAGTGATATTATACCATTGCTTTAATTATGTTTCTCTATTTTCCCCTTGACTAGGGGTAATTAGGATATACCTACACTGTTATATTTTCAGGAACTCCTTCAATTCCAAGAAATACAAATAAGCAGAAAGAAAAACGGATTAATGTTGGCAGATACTATGCTCTCTCCAGGGAAAGTGCGTTTATATTTTTAGTTAACTCAATGTGAATGTTTATGTTCAATGTTATGTATAGGCCATTACACATATGTGCTTCATGTCTGCCAACTAGGAGAATTGTGGTTTGAAATCTAACAAAAAGATTTTGATTTAACAATTCTTGTTTATAAATGAGAGACAAAAATAATCAATACAATTTTTCCGGTGTAAATCAGTTATAACTTTAGAGTTGAATTATGAATAAACCTTAAAAAATTAAAATATTTATTGTTGTAAGCAGATAATAACTTAATTATAATTAAATAAGTATGTAATTAATCAATTGCTAAAGTGTATCAGATTATTTATCTAATAATAAATGTTTTTCTCAGATTATTCAAGGTATTTTACAGCAAAAGAAAAAAAGAGCGATAAAAAAGTTATTTTCTAAACCTTAGGTGTATGGGATGAAAAATAAGTCTGTAATAAAATTGAACAAGAAAAAACTATAAACTGTTATATTGTTAAAAAAAAATAAACATATCAAATGTTGAAGTAAGAACTAATTAATATTAAAAAATATCAACTAAAATTTTTAAATTAATTAATTTTAACAACAATAAATGTATTAATTTCAGGTGTGAACTGGAACCATCTGAAATGATTAAATGATTTAGAGCTATATGCATGCATAATAGAGCCTCATTCACAGCCTCAATGTTATATTATGCTAATGCATGGCTAAATTTGATAATGCTTAACAAATACATGTTAAATAAAAAATAAAGAATGAAGAAGGAGAAATGCATGTTGACAGTTTAACTTTACATGTTGTATATAATATGCTATTTTTTTCGGCAATGATTCTTGCAATGCAATGCAATTACTTGTACCGAAAAATAAATTGGCCAAAACCTCAAAACTGTATATTATTGTGAAAACTTTTCGAAACTTTAAACATTTTTATATCTGAAATCTTTTGTTATAATTTAAAAAATACTCATTTTGCAGAAATTGTATTTTATTATGAAAGAATGTGTTGTCATTTTTACCGTAAAAATTGACGAAATCAGAAAAAACTCAAAACGTAAAAATAAATTGTGCGGCTTTTCGAAAATTTCAAAATCATTGGGAGTTATGTCGAGGTTGAAAACTTTGATTTATCATTAGTCATTCATCGTATATAATAATCAAAAAATCACAATCCCAAAAATTAGCTATGGATGAAACTATTAGCTAAAATTACCATAGAAACCACATTTATCAATGAACCATTGATAAATAAATACAGTATCCATGGTAATGTTGGCTATTAGTTTCATCCATAGCTAATTTTTGCACTACACTGCCTCATCTGATGTAAAGTAGAATATATCATTTAACCCGGATAAGGCACCTTACGTACAGGGTATTCATGGATTCTTAAAGCAGTCCAGAAAATTTTCCTATAATTAATACCGATTATTGCCATCTGTGTTTAATAACCAGGAGCGTTTACATTTTATAAAACCAAAAAGGAAATAATAATATACCAAATTGAAAAAGAGACTGCACACTTTCCTACGGGAATCCACCAACAGGCTTGAAGTGAGATACATACTGATTAATTGGTTAACAACATAAACATCTCGGACAAAAATAATCTAGAGTAGTGCAAGGTTTGCAGTATTTTAACTGTTAAAAAAAACAAAAAAAAAACTAAACAGTGAGTTTAGTCGCAATTATGCTCTTAACTGCTTATAACTTGATTATCTTACCATCGCGGTGCCGTACTGCAGGTAGCGTCGATTTAAGTAATAAAAACTTAGCAAAATTTTAGTATAGTAAAATTTATTGGCTCGGCAACATTCACATTACCTGCGGCATCCACTTTGAGAACCTTTGTCTGGAGGCACGATTATCAAAGACAATAAATGATTTAGCACTGAATCCATGTATAATAGTCTCATTAACCCCAATGTTAAAATGCTTGGCTACATTTTATAATGCTTACCCAGTACTTGTTAATAAAAAAAAGAAGAAGAGAAAATGCATGCCAATAGTTAAATCTGTAATATTGCTTATAAAACTTTATTTTTGAATTATTAATTCATGTGAAAAGGTTGTTACTCAAACAAAGGTTGTAATTTAATTTCTCATTATTTTTTAGTCAGACTCATTATTATGTACTATTATTTCAATTGTTTTTAATTTCTTTACAGGATACTTCAAAATACCCTAAATATAATTTGAACATTACCTGAATCTTAGAAATAGCAACTGTTTTTTCCATTACTACAGTACCATTGGTCCATTACTATAGTAGTAGCTAGAGTTATATAAATTGTTCTAAAAGATAATTCTCCATTTTCGGGAACAATAAGACGTACTAATAATAGCATAAAACTATTTAAGAAAACAAATATGGTAAAGGTTATTTATACATACATATATTATTAAGGTTATTTATACATTATATTAACTTGTATAATAAGTATAAAATTGCATGTAGGCCTTCTTTTATGGGTAGTGTTGATTTTCTAACCTTCCTCGTTTCTTTTCCAATGTACCTAACTCCGAATTTTACAATACGTAAGGTACAATTTGATATAGATTCTGATGATTACGTACACACAAAGACCGGATGCCTTGATAATCAAGATTTCGGAGACCAGCACCTATCCGGATACTCTCCGGAATGTCCGAGATGACCCCGCCCTAAAAGGCTTAGGTACAAATATCTCAAAGGCCGAACAAATAACGCAGGAAATCTACTCATCCAATTGGACCGGAAGTCTGGTGGCGCCATGGAGACCATGAAGCGCACTCTTCAAGGTACGCTGGGAAATGACGCTCAAATTAGGGCGTGGACACAAGAGTCACTGGTTGAAATCAGGGACTTGGACACCCTTACGACAAAGGAAGAGGTTTCCGAAGCTCTAACAGCCCTTTTAGAAGGAGAAGTGATACAACCTACAGCAGTACGATCGATCCATGTAACGTATGCTGGCACACAGACCGCAGTAGTGGCTTTGCCGATTCTACTGGCGTGGAAGGCACTCACGGAAGGTAAAATCAGAGTGGGCCTAGTGGTTACCCGAATCCTGGAGAAGGTTCGACTCCTACGCTGTTTCCGGTGTTTGGAATTCGGACACTTGGCCAGAAGATGCCAGGGTCCTAACAGGACCAAGTGTTGCCACAAATGTGGCGAAAATGAACATTTAGCCTCCGAATGCACGCGGAATCCTAGTTGTGCAATTTGCGCTGGTAAAGGAGATAATGAGCACTCTTGTGGCGGAAATAAATGCCCAGCGTTACATTACGCCTTGCAAGAGCAAAGGAGGCTGAAAAAACTTACAAAATAAGAATCGTACAACTTAACCTCAACCACGTGAAGCAGCGCAAGATCTTCTCTGGCAAACAGTGAAATCTTTAAGAATTTACGTGGCCATCCTGAGTGAACAATATAAAAACCTGGAAAAATGTCGCTTGGATATCTGACATCACTGGAAGGGCTGCGATCCGGGCATGCGGCAGACAGGCTATAACCGAAGCGGCACAAGACCCCTCATATGGGTTTGTCTGGGCTAAGATACGACATCTATACTTATATAGCTGCTATGCCTCACCAAACACCACAACCGAGGAATTGCAAGGACTCATAGATCGTATAGTCCAAGATGCCAAAGGACGAAGACCTGTAGTTATTTCCGGAGATTTTAATGCTTGGGCGATGGAGTGTGATAGTTAGTCGACTAACCGACGCGGAGAAATCCTGATAGAAGCCTTCGCGCAAATAGAGGACCTGGTTTTTGCAAATACTGGATCGGAGCCTACGTTCATGAGAGGAGCAATGAGTTCAGTAATTGACCTCACGTTCGTTAGTGACATACTCCTCCCAACTACTAGTTGGCAGGTCAGCGAAGTGTACACACACAGTGACCACCAGGCCATCCTGACCACAATATGGAACCGTCATTACCAAGGGTCATTAGGCGTGAGAGGTGTCCGGTTCGCTGGAAAACCAGGACGTTTGGCAGGGAATCATTCCAAACCATGATGGAGGCCCAATATACCTTGTCAGGCATTGCGGAGGACAAGGCTCGACAGGTAATGAATGGGCCTAGTCAACAATGCGTGCGACGCGGCTATGATTCGTTTCAATATAGGTAACGGTAGACTTCCGGTTTATTGGTGGAACAATCTAATCGCTGACAAATTTACGATGCCATTCAGTGAGGAGATACCAGCGAGCAAGGGGCAGCCCGCTGTTTCAGCAATTCCAGGAGGAATACAAGGATCAGAGGCGAGAATTCTGACGAGCTATCAAATTGAGTAAGCGACGTTGCTAGAAAGAGCTTTGTGATGAAGTGCATAAGGACCCGTGGGAAGACCCTACCGCACAGTGATGAAGAAACTGAATACCAGCGCCATGGACTCGCCCATGCGCCCGGTGACAGTGCAAAGGATCATTACTACTCTGTTTCCGGAACAAGAGGAATTAAGGCAGACAGAGCTGTTGCCCCCATTTGATGTGCCAGCGGTAAAGACAGAAGAGCTCAGTGACATCTGCCGTAGCCTTCAGATGGGAAAGGCCCCTGGCCTAGGCGGTATTCCGAATGTAGCACTGAAGGAGGCAATGGAAACCAGATCTTTTTACAATTTACAAACAACACCAGATTTTATACAAACAGTAAGCACCAGGCTATATTGATCACACTGCAACGAAAATGTTTGATGATGCTTCATTCACTTTAATGCTAGAGGATGAGCGTGAATTGAAAGGGCAAGCCGAGGAAAAGGCGCTTATACTGACCTCTTTTATATCTGGGGCTTGTGATGCAGCTATGACCCGTTCAAAGCCTGGTAAACATCATTCCTCAGTGTACTGGTTGACGGATACTATTCACGATCTTCGATCGTTGCAACCAAGCAAGAAGACGTTACGAGCGAGCGAGACGCCTGCCTGATTTTCCTGTGCTCCAAGAAGAGTTCAAGAGAGTTAGAAGGAACCTCCGACAAGCCATTACAGAAAGCAAACGACGATGCTGGAGAGAACTCTGTGATGAGCTGGATAATGACCCATAGGGTTGACCTTACACAATAGCACATAATAAATTATGTAAAGATACGATGTAGCTCCCCACGAGTTCAAATGTTGTAGACAGCATTGTTAGAACACTATTCCCTGAACAGGCGAATACTATTAAATGTATAGATAATACATATACAACGGATTTTCCACAAATTACGCAGGAAGAGATAGAGGACATTGTCTCGGAACTATAACATCGGAAGGCACCAGGATTGGACGGAATTCGTAATGTAGTTCTGAAGGTGGCTCTCAGGAAAAGGCCGGATCTTCGATCGATCTCTTCAATTCTTGAATTCGTGAAGGCTCAGTTCCGAAACCTTGGAAGAGACAGCGCCTCGTACTTATTCCAAAAGTAAGGGAAGACTAGAAGGCCCGTCAAGCTATCGTCCAATTTGTATATTGGGTACTATGGGTAAGGCATTTGAAAAAATCCTTTCCCTCAGGCTATAAGAGTTCACGGTAGGAGTTAATGGCCTCTCGCAGAATCAATACGGATTTCGTAAAGAGCGATCAACGATAGGTGCTGTTGGATTGTTAGTCGAGATGGCCCTCTCACAGAAATTGCAGGAGCAAGGTGGAGGAGAGGTGCCAAGTGTTATGCAGCAATCGTTACTCTAGATGTTTTTTTTTAATAATTTATTTATTGTTATTTACAACTGTATATACGTATATACAAAAAGTAAATTTGCTTTAGGTGGCATAGTGACATGATACAAACATGTGGAGAATCTACCCACTGATAGAACTCCAATAACATTTCTAGAGGAGAAGATCTCGAGGCTATCTTCTTTTCAGACGCCTAGGAGGATTATTAGTTAGAAACGAGTTGGTTTGGGAGGTTGGGAAGTTTATTATGGAAGGATTGGTATCTGGTTCTGGCCAAGTCGGCAACATATGGGGCATTGAGGTCCTGATGGATGATTTGATTTGGGACAAAGAAAGGAGCATTAAGGATTTTACGAAGGATTTTGGACTGTATTTGGATTGGATTCGAGAGGAATTAGATGGTTTAGTGGAGCCTTATAGCTCAACTCTGTATGTCCAGATAGGCCTTATAACAGTCATATAGATCAGTCTTTTGTAATGTATTGGAAGTTTGGACCGTTTGTCTAGTAAATGTTAGTACTACTACGGAATCGACGAGCAGTTTCCTGTCTTTTCAGTCTTGTATGAGGATTCCATGTCAGTCGTTTGTCCAGATTTAGTCCAAAGTAACGGATCTGTTCAACAGGAATAAGTGGGATATTATTAAAGGATACTGTAGGGCAAGAAGTCATGGATTTACGACGAATGGTAAATGTGATTTGGTGGGATTTATTGGAATTCATTTTAATTCTCCAGTTTTAGCACCATTCTTCTAGGATGTTGATGTGGGATTGGAGGGTTTGGGATACAATGTAAGATCATTGTTTAATGACAATAGACATGTGTCATCGGCATACATGGTGAGGATAGTGTTAGGATGGATTGGGATGTCAGCTGTGAAAACTCTATAACGGATAGGACCAAGGGTACTACCCTGAGGTACACCAGCTGACTGACGGAATAGGGATGAATAAGCCCTGTTGGGATTTATTTGAAATAATCTGACGGAGAGATAAGAACGGATAATGAGGAAGTATATAGTGGGTAGGAATTTACGGATCTTGTAAAGCAGTCCAGGGTGCCAGAACGATCAAAAGGCTGTTCTACATCAAGAAAGACTCCAGAGCAGTACATTCCGCGCTACAATGAAGACGAGAAAACATCAACCACATGATGGCATTGCTGGATAGTGGAGTGGGATGTTCTGGAGATCTGGGATTATGTGGTTGGAATCACTCTAGATAGACCTGTATAATAGATGCCCTATGGAGTACAGTGGTGTCAGCATATCTTATGATAGTTCTCACAGACTACTTCAAAAATAGAGTTCTTTTTTATCTTTCAGACATTGGCCAAAGGAGATACGAGGTGACTGGCGGTGTCCCATAGGATTCGGTAGTCGTGCTTCTTCTGTGTAATGTCATGTATGACGCAATATTCAATTTGACAATGGCGGAGGGAGCCACAGTTGTGGGATTCGCAGATTGCAGTTATACTGGCGGCGAAGTACTTGGAAGAATACCCTTATCGCTAACCAGGCTATTGCTACGGTCCGAGGTTGGCTGTCTACGGTAGGCCTATAACTTGCAGACCACAAGACTGAGATTCTCCAAGTAACGAGAAAGGAGCAAACTAAATCCATCACTGTCACAGTGGGAAAGTACAAAATTCGTTCCCAGTCTTGCTTAAAATACCTGGGAGTCATGATCGATGCACGTCTCCGCTTTAATATTCACAGGGAATATAGAGCCATGCGCTACGCTCAGACTAAGATTGGAACTAAGTGAAGAGATTCACCAAAGTAGTCCCTAAGAGGTGGACAGCGGAAGAGAGATTTAGATGACGTGACATGGAAATGTGAATATCTTCTGAAGAAAATGAAGCGGCACTCAGCCATTTCCCTCCATGAAGTAATGCTCTTCAAAGAAATGGACAGGTGTAGGGCGGTGGATTTAGTGGGTAAAAAAAAACACATACGGATAGGTACGGGCCTAGTCAAAGGGCCAGAGAGGAGACAGGAGAATGGAAACAAGGAAAATGAGGCAGATGGAGGCTAGGGATGGGGGAGAGGAAAACGCGAGACATCTGAAGGGGATGTCGGCCGAGGGGCGACTGCAAACTGCTGAATTTTAACGTGAGGGAGAATAACGGCGGTTTGACTATAATAGAGATAGCAAGAATGAGGTATCTGGTGGACCGGCAGTCCCAACACCATCATGTGCCGAGAAGCCTTGCAAACGATCTGTGATCGAGAGAGGACATACAAGATTCAGTAATATAGGTGTAAATTAATCACCTTGGGAGGCTCTTGTGAGGTAGGGAGAAAGCTGGAGATAGGGTTGACACGGTGGGGATTTAGGAGGAAAAACTTGCCAGTACATATCATAGGAAGTATGTCCTGGGAATACAAAGTGATTGTGAGGTGTGAAATGCAAGGAAAAGTGGGAGCTTATGCTAAGAATATCAAGGGAAAATGGAAGATCATGTTGGGAGGTAAAATGTACAAATGTCATTTTCAGCAGAAGGACGTGAGTGCTTTGGAGTGGGTTGGAGGCTTGCCGAGGACTAGAGAAGGGAATGGCCGAAGCCATAGGAGAGTGTATGAAGATATCTTTTTTAAAGAAGGGGGCATGCTCGGGACGACCAGTAGGACGATCCATGAGACTTGACAAAATGATGTACTTAAAAGAGAGGAAATACTCACAGGCATTCGGTCATCATATCCGGGAAGAGCTTCAAAGTTTAAAACGTCAGGGAATAATTATTAGCAGTACTTCCCTGTACAATAATTTGTTGTGGGCAGTGAAAAAGAAGAGCGTGCCTGGTGAAACTACCATAAAGGATAGCATACCAATAGCCAAGAAACATACCAAACCCTTGGAGAAGAAGAGACCAAAGAGATGGTAGAAGAGAGAGAAATAGTAACCGGGAAAATAGAAGGAGCCAAGTTATTAAACCCAGAAACAATGTTCGGCGGAAGGACCGCAAGTGCCATGGGTGTGGTAAAACTGGACA
>NW_027110314.1:20385-21026 GCF_000696795.3 Halyomorpha halys
GAAGGGGATATCCTCGGAGCGACCGGGAAGACTGTCCGTGTGATCCCACTGAAGCAGGAGAGGGAAACATATGTAAAGGGGAGGAGATACCCACAGGCACTACGTCACCACATCCGGGAGGAACTCGAAAGTTTAAAACCGTTGAGGGAATCATTATTGATAGTACGTCCCCATACAAAATCTCCTTTATGGGCGGTTAAGAAAAGGAGTGCGCCTGGTGAAACTACTGAAAAGTACAGAGTGGTGATAGATTACAGGAAGGAACGAGAATACCATTGATGAAAAGTATATAATCCCCAGATTTGAAGACATTTTAGACAGGCTGGGCGAGGCGACGGTATTCAGCACACTGGATTTGAAGGCTGGGTATCATCAAATTAAGATGCACCCTAATGATCAACATAAGACGGCATTCACTTTTGAAAGGGGTCACTATGAGTTTACAAGGATGCCGTTTGGCCTCAAAAATGCCCCCATAACCTTTCAGCGCCTGATGGACGAGTTTCTGAGAGGAATAGACGAATCCGTTTGTCAGGTTTACATGAACGACCTCCTTGTGTTTAGTAAGAACGAGATTGAACACGTGCGACACTTGAATAGCGTGTTCCAGAGAATAAGACATTTTAGGCGATACGATCGTC
>NW_027110315.1:0-753 GCF_000696795.3 Halyomorpha halys
CAAATCATCAAGACATTGGATTTTCAAACCACCGAAGCAATGTACGCAAACTGATAAAAGTAGAAGAACAAATTATTGGCTAGAAAATTACGATCATAATTTAAAATGGGAATATGGAGTTGAATATGAAAATATGGGAGATATTTTCAAATTTATTGATTGTAAATATGAATTTGTTTTCGTTAAGGGTCGAGATAAGAAAATGTTTGTACAACAGTTGCACAAATGTTCTGTAGTGAACTTGGAAGACTTTGGCTGTCCAAAAATTGATTCACTCATTTTAGATGAGCGAGGAAGCCATTGCATCGTGCATAATTATGCTAAAGAGAAATGTACGCAGTACCGAACAGAAGCTTTAGCAGGATGGATAAATAATAATTGGTTTTGAAAAGTATTCACCATGAATGGAGGTCTCTGGCGTGGTATAAAACCCCGTAAACTTGACTGTATGAGTGAATAAGAGGTGAATATGATTTCAATGATCAGTTCAACAGAATTATAGCACATTTCCCAATTAACTACAACTGCATCTTTAAGAAACGTTTTCTTATTTTTTGCCTAAATCGAAAATGGGTTTAGCTTATCGGGTTCAGAACCTTTATTATTATTCACACTTACGATATAAATATTTGTCGCACTATACCGACCATTTTACAAAGATTTTTATAGATATAATTTAACTTGAATAAATTTAGAAGATTATTTTTATTACATCATGCATATGGATATGTTACGTTTTGTTATTAAAAATTG
>NW_027110315.1:2338-4165 GCF_000696795.3 Halyomorpha halys
ACGCAAGACCCTCGTAATAAAAATGGCGGCGAACAAACATAAGAGGATTGCGAGACCCTCGTAATAAACTAGCTGCGAACGAAAGAAAGAGGATCGCGAGGCCCACTTAATAAACTGGCAGCGTTAAAAAACAACAAAATGGCGGCCGAGTACACGCCATTAAACCCGTATGTCACGTGACCAGTATGGGTGTGAATGAAAAGAAGAGGATCGCGAGACCCTGGTAATAAAAAGGGCGACGACAAAAACAAAATGGCGTCCGGGTAGACTCAGCCTATGCCAATATATGGCGCTGAACGAAAAGAAACAGGTCGCGAGACCCTCATAATAAAATGATGGTGATCAATAAAGAAAATGGTGGCCGGGTACACTCAGCCTCTGCCAATCCCATAAGTCACGTGACCAATATGGCGAAAGAAAGAGGATCACGAGGCCCACTTAATAAACTGGCAGCGTTAAAAAACAACAAAATGGCGGCCGAGTACACGCCATTAAACCCGTATGTCACGTGACCAATATGGCGGTGAATGAAAAGAAAAATGTCGCGAGACCCTCATAATAAAAATGCCAACGACATAAAAACAAAATGTCGTCCGGGTAGACTCAGCCCATGCCAATATGGCTGTGAACGAAAAGAAAAAGGTCGCGAGACCGTCATAATAAAAATGGTTACGATAAAAAAACAAAATGGCGTCCGGGTAGACTCAGCCCATGCCAATATGGCGCAGAACGAAAAGAAACAGGTCGCGAGACCCTCATAATAAAATAATGCCGATTGAAAAAACAAAATGGCGGCCGGACACACTCAGCCCCTGTGAGTCACGTGACTTAAAAGAGGGCGTGGCCTAATGATAACGTGAGTTGTTAAGGTTATGTCGAACTAAATTTAAATTCCACGCCATGGGGTCACGTGACCAAATACTAGCCTCCGATTCTCTGCCTAATGATCACGTGACTGTGTTCGAGCCGAATATTTGAATTCAAATCTCCTGCCATGTGTGACGTCACCAAAATGCTGGCTTCTGATTGACTGCTCACGGAAGTGAACCAGCTCCCCCATATTTTCACTACTGGCGACGTACTGTTGACTATAATCCTCTGTTCCTTGAGTTTCTCTAACTTCTCCCGGATATGATGGCGGAGCGCCTGCGGGTACCTTCGCTGTTTAACATACGTGACCCTTTCCGTTTTGCGTGGTATCTCGTGCACGGTTTCACCCATCGTCCCAAATATATATTCCGATTGAATGGAATGACGCCAATCTTTCATACTCGAAATCGCCCCTACTGCTGGATGTGCGCTCCCTCCTCTTGACAACAAAATTTCGTTCCCCCTATCGAGACACACCACTTACCCCTGTTCAGGCATGCTATTCACTACGTGTACTACAAGAGTATCCTCTCTTGCTCCCTATTTACTCAGCTTAATCTCTACCTTCCCCTCTACGCTACAGAGTCCACCCTGGGTGACTAATTTACAGTGACATACATGAACCGGAGTGTCCCTCCATCCTCCAGCGTGCGGTTGCCCCTCTGCCAACACCCTCCCAAGATCTCTGATCTGGTTCTCCGTCCTCCAGTCGCTCGCCTTCCGCTGTTCCTTCTGATTTTATAGCCTCCTCCGCTCCCTGGTTCTTCGGTTTCCCCTTCCGTTTCCGATACCTCAGAGACCTCCGTAGACTCACCTGAAGATCCTTCTGTCCTCCATCCAAGTTAAGTATTGGTGAAAGCAAAATGTCAAAAAAGAGAAGAAGGAATAAGATCTAACACGCTTGAACTGCTGTAAAACACTAGCTTTATTGTGTTCGCTACATCTCTTATATACCCT
>NW_027110315.1:6567-14927 GCF_000696795.3 Halyomorpha halys
TATATAGGGGCACTGCTTAGCGATGTGACCCGCATTCCCACACTGGAAGCATCGAGTGTCGGGACACTGGGCCACCAAATGCCCAACTTTGCCACACCCATGGCACTTACGATCCTCCCTCCGCCCCTTTTCCCTTGATTTTTCAGGGGCTATTCTCTCTGGATTCTTCGGCCTCTCTCTCGTAAAATTCTGCCGTTCTCTTCTTCTCCACGGGTTCTGGTGATTTCTGGGACGGCTCTATTGGACCCTCATCCATTCTTGATCGTCAGTTTCCTTGAGAGATTCCCTTTCTCGGGCACTCGCATCGATCAGTTCCTGGGCAGAACTCCTGATATGCTATAACAGAATTCATGATAAACTCAGGAAGATGATGGAGACAATCCAAGTACAGGGTCGGATGCAATTCCTATCCATGGGACTGAAGATTCAGTTGGGAAAAGAACTGGGGAAGAAAGAGGGAGTGTCAAGAGACGGCTCGTTTGTGGAATGTGGTCAAGATCTTATAGAAACAAGCACTAGAGACGTGGAGGCCCGAATGGAAGTAGAAGAACCAGGGTGGACCCGGATAGAATGCCAACGGCCCAGAAACCTACCCAACCCTTGGAGGATGGAGAGAAAACGTAGAGGGTAGAAGAGAGAGAGCTAGCAACCAAGAAAATATAAGAAGTCTAGCTAAGCCCAGAAACAATAGTCGGCGGGAGGACCGTGAGTGTCACGGTTGTGGAAAGATTGGACATTTAGTGGCGCATTGCCCGCGTACGAGATACTTCAAATGCGGAAATGAGGGACACATAGCTTAACAGTGTCCATATATGTGCCGAAGAAGAGATGTGGGCCGAAGCGATTCAATGGAGATCAACGCCCAACGGATACGGAAAAGCAACTGCAGGTTTAGTCAATCATCAGGTGAATCCGCGGAAATATCAGAAACGTCGGAGACCGGAGAACAAGCTGAAGAGCCACGGAACCAAGTAAGTCAAGGGGACAGAGTGGAAACAGTAGGATTTAGTTGAGAGAACTTGCCGGTATAAATGGTAGGGAGTATGCCGAGGGAATAGAAAGTGATTGTGGGGTGTGACATGCTAGGGAAGGTGGGTGCTTGGGTTACGAATATCAAGGAATTAAACCCGACGCAGATAAAGTCGCACCTATACGGAAAATGACAGTGCCTAGGGATGTGAAGGAAGTTAAGAAATTGCTGGGAACAGTAAATTATTACCGGAGATTTGTGCCAGAAACGGCTGAGTACCTCATCCCACTCAACAACCTTGTGAAGAAAGGTAGGGAGGTGATCATCACTCAGCTGGTGGAAGACAATATCAGGCGGTGCATGGAAAAGCTGCAGCAGGAGCCGGTGTTTGCTTCCCAGACTTCATTCGGCAATTCAATATCACTACAGATGCAAGTGAATATGCATTGAGCGGTGTTGTCTCAGGATGGTAATGGGGGAGATCTCCCAGGAGCATATGGCAATAGGCGCCTAACAGAGACGGAGACCAGATACAGTGCGTTGGAATGTTAGCTCTTGGGAATAGTATGGGCTGTTGACCACTTTAAACCTTATGTGTTTGGCGGTAGGTTTAGGGTACACACTAGGGATGGGATATCGAAAGAAAAATATCGATATCAATATCGGTTAGCAATATCTATATCGATATTATATCGGTACTGAAATATCGAAAATCCAACGAATTTAAGTAATACTAATAATAAAATGATAACATAGAATGACATAGGAAGACTTATTTTATGTCATACCTAATCAAAATACATAATAAACTGTTAATAACTATGAAACAAAGCAAAACCACGACAACCATTTCATAAACAAAACAAATATAAAGTAAAATATAATTGTTTTATTATAGAAAATTTAAAAATGGAATATCGAAATTTTATTTTGATAATGACATATTTATTTCGATATTTTCTATTGTTGTAATATCGATATAGAATATTAGCAAGCACCACCTTCCCTAGCAGGTCACACCCCACAATCACTTTCTATTCCCTCGTCATTCTCCTTACTATTTATACTTAAGTTCTCTCTACTTAGTCCTCTGGTTTCCACTCTGTCCGGTCTCCGACTTTTATGATGCTTCCGTGGATTCACCTGATGATTGACTAAACCTGCAGTTGCTTTTCCATATCCGTTGGGCGTTGATCTCCATTGATTCAACCCGGCCCACATCTCTTCTTCGGTACATGTATGGACACTGTTAAGCTATGTGTCCCTCATTTCCGCATTTGAAGTATCTCGTACGCGAGCAATGCGCCACTAAATGCCCAATCTTCCACAACCGTGACACTTACGGTCCTCCGGCCAACTATTGCTTCTGGGCTTAGCTAGACTTCGTATATTTTATTGGTTGCTAGCTCTCTCTCTTCTACCCTCTACGCTTTCTCTCCATCCTCCAAGGGTTGGGTAGGTTTCTGGGCCGTTGACATTCTATCCGGTTCTTCAACTTCCATTCGGGCCTCCATCTCTCTAGCGCTTGTATCTATGAGATCTTGAGCACAATCCACAAACGAGCCGTCTCTTGACACTCCCTCTTTCTTCCCCAGTTCTTTTGCCAACCGAATCTTCAGTCCCATGGATTGGAATTGCATCCGACCCTGTACTTGGATTGTCTCCATCATCTCGCTGAGTTTATCATGAATTCTGTTATAGCATGTCAGAAGTTCTGCCCTGACCCTCTTCATCTGCCTAAATCTCATTTAGGATACTTCTTTTTACTTGGCAGGCTACCGCTGTTTTCAGTGCTTTTGCATCCTCACTGTCCAGTAGATTCTCCGACATCTTCGCCACATTATGCGATCGCTCTCTTTTAAAAAATATTTAATTCTCCGGTCTCTCCGGTGAATTTTTCTAGGTCCGACACCTAACCTTGGCGGTTGTCGTACGGACCTTAATCCATTCTAGCGTCGTAGCATGAAATTGCGCTAAAGAGACTTCTGGTAATGGCTGAATCTCTTCCGGAGGTGGGTTGCCTGCTGCTGCAGTTTGGTTGACTGGAGCTTGAGGTTGGCTGTTTTGGTTCATATTCTCCAGGTTCAGAACTGCTCTTCTGACTATTCCGTTACTGGTCATAATTCCAAGAGAAGAATGAAAAATAAAATTGTCTTTTAGGCTGAAAATTACTCTTGTATCTAAAGTTCCCGGGTTTCGGCACCGCTTAAGTATCGGTGAAAGCATAATGTCAAAAAAGAGAAGAAGGAATAAGATGTAACACGCTTGATCTACTGTAACATACTGGCTTTATTTATTTATTTTTTTTATTTATAGCCCCATTAGAAAATTAGATTGTTAAAATTGTGTTACATACATACATTTACGCATTTGTTCTTTTACTAGAGGATTACTCTATTCTAAGGACAGATTGAAATAATTGTTTGGACTTTATATAATCGTTAAATAGACGAGGTGCTGGGGCACACTTCGTTTTCTGAATTTTACTCTACATACTAAAAACTAAAATAAGTGTCTTTTTACTGGTCGGTACATCATTGGTTACTGGGATACATATAAAGCTCCGCGTTCATCCACGAGGTAATCAGCTAGTTAGAACCCTTCACGGGGACAGTAGGTGACCTCGAGCACTTTATCAAGGGCGGCGACCAAATTAAAACCTTGATAACCGCTAGAAAGGAGACGGGCACACTACTAGGGTCCGATGTGAAATTACTGGAGGCCTCCCTGATGAGTCGTACTTCTCGGCGAGTCCTAAATGCCACACAAGGAGACTCAACCCTCCCCCGCTGAAGATGCGGCTCAAGAAGTTATAAGGCGGAGGCAGGTGGACCCCGGAAGAGGACGTCTTTTACCTATTTAAGGAACCCAGAGTCTAAGGTCAATCAGAAGGTGAGTTCGCTGAGAAGCTCCTTCTGTTACATAATAAGCTGGTGAAGAAGATGGTGGAAGCATACGGACCGGCAGAGGATGCTCAGAAAATGGAATTCCTAAGAGGCATACTGAAGGTACAGCTCAACCATTATTTAGACCGACGGGGTTCACTACCCACAGATCGCGGTTTCATGGAATGTGCCCACAACCAGGTAGATTCAAGAGAGCGTAATGAAGCTAGCTTCGGGAAACCGGAGGCAGATTGGACAGAGGTTAGATCACCGAGGAGGCGCCAACGCAGCCCGACCAGGCGGATTAACCGTAATGGGAACTTCAAAAAACGGCCGAGCAGGAGCCTAGACGACCGGAGGAGGAAATTGGAGCGACATTGTTACGAGTACTATCGCACGGGGCACATTGCATCACAATGTAAACTCACTGAGTTTACTCACTCAAAATCTGTAAATGAGGTGCTATGAGTGCGGCAGACAAGGACACGTCGCAAAAGAGTGACCAAGGCGCAACCACCGGCCAACCAGAAGGGAACCACAACCAGAGCCGATGGAAGTCAATAACTAGGACTAAAGCTGGAGACGAACCGGAGAGAGAGGCGGAAGACACTACACCAGCGATGAATCTCCAGGAGACGAGAGCATCCGGTCTTGGCGCAATTGTCCGGCTACAGGGGGGCAAGAGGTAAGCGGGGAGAATCATTGGAGGGGGGCCTTCCGAAGCGGAGCTGGTGGGGGGATGTGCGCACTCAGATTGAGGACGCGGTAGTGGACGGGGCAACCAACCGGGGAGGTTAATCGTTATTAACAGCGCGAGTACGGGACAGTGGAGAAGATTGCCCGTGCCGAGGTTGGGTAAGTCTGGCATCAGTTTCCTTATTGACACAGGGAGCATAAATACGTTAATTTGTAGAAAGGCGGCGGACAAACTGAGAATTTGGACGGGACGAAAGAAATGCGGGTGTCCGATATCAACGTTCAATGGCAAATGTCAAACACTGGGGGAAAATGTTCTCGACCTTAAGAAGCTTACCGGATACGAGTACCAAATCGCGATTCACTTCATTACAGAGTTGATGCCGGGTTACGATTTGATCATATTGAAGCGTGTATGCGGCAAGAGGCTTGGCGATATAGGCTAGGGAAGCTACGACATCACATCAAGGGCAGGGGCGCCGTGGAACATCTACACAATACACTCGGGGAACATTTACGGCTTCTCAAGTTAGGTGTTTAAGTAAGCCTGTTTCACCAAGGCCGCTTACAGCGCCCAGTACTCCTAAGGTGAATACTTTACCAGTTGCATATTCTCAACAAGGCACATTGCAACAACATGAGAAAACGGGTTTGCCACAAGTTACCGCTGCGGGCGTAGCTACCAGTGCTGAGTTTGTCAAATACAGGGATCACCAATGGGGACAAACTGTTAGACATCCCTCTTTGAATAGAGAAATTGGTATTGGCTATCAAGTGACTCCATTTTCAAACATGCTGTATACTTCGGAGGATAAAAGGCCAAAATTAAAACCTATTAGCTCCAAGAACAAAGTACAAACAGATAACATGTTTGCATCCAAAAATGGAATACCTAATGCCAATGGAAGAAGTGAGATTAAAGTTTATCTTAGCAGAGACAATTTGGATAATTTCACTCTGCCTACTGCAATCAGGACAGAATCATCAGGAATTCCAACAATACCACATCAGATCCCTAAGAACACTCCTGTTCAAACCAGTGAGCAAACCATGGAAAAAGCTCAGAATGGAACCGAAATTGATGATATTATCCAGTGCAACACTACTTCCATCAGCCATGAACATGGAAATATTCGAACATAAAAGGACTCTCCAGTTCCTTATCCATATCCTCAAGGAAGTTCATTTCCACTAGCCAGGCAGTCTCAACAGACTGTTTCAGTCGCAACAACATCAGCTGTTACTCCACGCCTGGTTACTTATTCAGATATTCAGTCCACCCAAGGGACTCCTTCAACAACTCAAATGAAGTCTTCACAACTTCAATTACTATGTATAACTGCTTCCCCCAATTCAGAAGATGGGGCACCGGTATCTGCAAGTCTTAACAGCCATACTATATCGGGAACACCCCTTAATAGTATGCTCTCACAACAATCTTCTAATGACCAAATTCCCGGCAACATGTTTTGTCACAGTGCAAAACTGAGCTTCATCTCCTTCTGCATGAAAGCGACATTGAACAAGGAACTTACACCACTGCTTCTATTACTGTACGAGGTTGGAATTATCTTGGTGGGCGGCGCAAAATCATCAGCCGGAGTTTTAGGAACTCAACCATGCAATGCAGAGCAGATCCAGCTTCAGGTAGATTCGGAACATTTAGAAGCACTGTCAAATGCACTACGTTTGACTATAATATCACTCCACGTGATACCAGAACCTAGGAAACCTCCTGACAGATGACCATAAGTTTTGCGACAGACTGAAACTTTGGTTGACATCGGCGTTTGTCTTGGTAGCGTTTATTTTGTAATTTTTTGTTGTTAATTTAAGAATTAACCATTAGCATTATTACTGTTATTATATAGGTTATAAACTTCTGTTTTCACCACAGGTTTTAAGAGGTGAAACTTTATTTTGTAGTTTTATTCTGTTTACTAGTTAGTTATTAGCTTTGAATTTGCTTTGTTAACACATACACATAGGGTGTGCCTTTGTTTTCTTAATTTATGTATCAACATATACATGGTTTATTGAATTTATTTCGATACATAAAGTTAATTATTATGTTTTATCATTATATATTCAAAGTTTGTTTCATTTATCTTTCTGCATTGCTCTTACAAGAATATTCTCACATAACATTCTGTCTATGCTGGTTAGATTACGTTTTATTTTGAAAAACCTCTAATCTTAAAACATGTAAAATCATGTCCTGTTAACATGTACCCCACATCTTGTGTATTATAAATTAGCCTAGCTTTATTTAGGTGGGCGGTTTGTTTAAGTAAGGCGCCCCCTCACTTCTGAAATGAAATTCATGATGCCATCTAGTGGCAAAGATATGCGGTAAGAAGCCTGGGCAGCCATCTTGGTCCCAACAGCAAAGGAGTTAGTACCAGTAAAGTAGCCATCGTGACCTGTACCGGAGAAGAAGAGTTCAGAACTCTTCAATAAAGTCTCTTCTCATAATGATGAGAGAGTAAATCCTTTGACTCAGGCGAGAGAGGCGGCGGCGGCAGGAGGATGAGAAGAGAGAACCCTCCTTCCATAATCACAACCAACCATCAAGCTGCATATAATCAACCGAGTAAACTGTAATCTTCTTCAATTAATGTAATAAAACAGGATTTACAACTAACCAACTAACATATATTGTAACTATTTTGCTCAAACCTTACAACAAATTGTGTCAGAAAACTTTAATGAGAATAGAGGTTATTTCATTTTAAAACCATATGATATCAAGTTATTTGAATACAGTCCACTCCATTATTACCAGTAAACTATCAGTAATACCTTAATTTGAACCAGCTTACCAGTATAATAATTAATTTGGGTAATATCCCCCAATTTTTACTCCGGGGAATACCTAAATTAAACATTAGGACTCGACCCATTTGAGGCTATGGCGCGTGCAATCATAGTCTACAATAATACAATCCATGCAGCAACAGGACTATCACCAATCGAAATAGTTTTCGGACAACGCCGACGAGATAGAGGGGACCTCATTACGGTCAACAATTACGACCTGCGAACAAAAATATTTACCCCGAGCAAGGGTAGAGCGCCGAGAAACATGGGCAAAAGTGAGGGATAAAGTAATCCGCAAGCAAACCAGGGTGGGTAAGCCGAATAATAGACCCATAGTCTATAAAAAGGGACCACTGGCGTTGGGAACGTGTACATAGTGTACAGGAGACTACGCACAGCTCGCACTAAAACAGCCGCGCGATACGAGGGCCCGTACAAAGTATAACAATCTGGGAGAATAACTTATTCACCACCAGGGACGTAAACTACCCATTTCGGTCACGGACAATACACCTTGAAGAACTTCGCGTGCCTCACATAATACCTCCTTAATTCCTTTTTCCAAACCCTCGGACCGCGCTTCATTGCTGGAGGAGACTACAAAGCTAAGCACCAACGATGGGGATACCGCACATCCAACTCCCGTGGTAACATCCACCTCCAACACCTATTCCATCTCTCTCCCAAAAATCCGACTTTTTTTATTTAATGTAATTTACAACTGTACAAAATAATACAATAAGTAAATATGTTGTATGTTTCATATACACTTGAAAATCTTCGGTGGTACTTCAAACATTAATTTAAATTAGAAGGTCTCGTGGCCTCGGAGGATTATCAGGGATTGTTAAGGATGAAAGATTAAGAATTAATGGGTTAGGTTGGTTAAGGAGTTTGGAATGAAAATACGCATATCTATTTTGGGCCAAATCTGCAACGAATAGGATGTTAAGATCTTTGTGGATGAGTTTATTTGTAACGTAATAAGG
>NW_027110315.1:14977-18950 GCF_000696795.3 Halyomorpha halys
GTAACTTAATTATTTTAGAAAAAACATGTGCGTTACATTTATAAAGTTTAAAAATATTAATTTATTTCTAAATGCAGTTAAACTTTTTATGAGTTGAATAACTATAATATTTTAGTTATAGGCATCGGTTTAGAGCTGAGGTTCAACAAAGACTTAATTATTTATTCTAAAATTTTATGTATACCTTACACATTGTTAGTGCTTAACATCTTAAGAAATTCGTTGATATATTAAATCTTCCTTATAACGAATAACTATTGTGAACTGCAGTAGTATAGAGCTGAATATAAACTGACTACGTAGTACAATGTTCGACCTGCACGGACCTGTAGAGTCCAAGGTTCGAACTAGATATATTAAAATAAATAAATTTAAATATAATTTTTTTAATTTCTTGAGACTGGTAATTATTTAGTAAATAAATCAAATTATATTCTTGTATAGTCTTAACACTTTTTATTATATCAATAGTCCAACGTTTCGGTCATTTCGGCCATCCTCAAGGACAATCTAAATATTTAACAGCTTATTATATATTCATTTGTAACAATTGTAACAACATTATCACTAATAATATAACATACCCTCAATTATAAATTCTCATCTCACATCAAAATTTAAAATTGTTTTGCAGGCTATTCTGGGCTACTATTAGAGAGTCATATTTATTATTAATAAGCTTACTTAAGCCTATGTGTAGTTACCTTTTTTTAAAAAAAATTCATTAATTTTTAAAACCTTTAATTTTCAATTAATCCACACTATCATTATCATATAAACAAATTATTTAAAACCTTCCACACACTCAGGTCAGCCTTGTTTTTAATTTAATTCAAATTGTATTTTGGTCTCAATTTGTATTTATTACAATTATTGAAATTCATATTAAAATTATTTGTAAATAGTAACAAAAATTTCTCCAATATTTTTCATAAATTTATTTTACTTTAAATCACTACATAATTATTGTCGGACTATTGATGTAATAAAAAGTATTGAGAATATACAAGAATAAAATTTTATTTACTTAATTAATAAATTTATTTATTTCCTAATTTTAAAAATGTCATTATTAAAAAGCTTACTAACCTAACATTATAATGAATTAGTGGCTTCATGTTTATTTATAATGCTTAATTTATTTTATGCCCTTAATCATACAGTTCACATCACTTATTTAAATAGTAGTAGCACTCTATTAATTAATTCTGATAATATTGTCATTAACATGGATTATCAGAATAAAAAAAAAAAGAAAAAAAATCTGTTTATTTATATTTCACCATATAACTCAACTATGAATATTTTGCTCGTTTCTATTTTATTTTATTTTTTTTTTTTGTATTTCGCTTTTCTTTCCTTTGGTACATAAAACTTTGGCACTCAATTTAAAATTATATCATCTTATTAATAGAATATTTTATTAATCACCACTTTCTACCATCTTTTCTTTAAAATGTAAATGTATAGGCTAAGAATCAAACTTGCAGTACTTTATAATTTTGCAGATATACTTTAATGATATATATTTTTTAAATTATTCTATATTCGATTTCGTAGAAGAAAAAATGTTATCTCTTGAGTATCTAGCTAGAATAAACTTCTAACACAAGTTATATAACAGAATAGTGAATTATCTCAGCAACGTAGTTAGAGCAGGTAACGGTCGAAGCAATTGTGACAATTACCGATGAAGATCTATGGGAGACACATTAGGGCACTAAGGGATTGTTTGCTAATCGCGGGTTCAATGAAGGGGTTGTAGGGCATTCCTAACCGAGCTGTGGTTGCTTAGTGGATCTCAGCATTAGGGGATTGGTTGGTAGTGGTGACCGATCGGAGCTCAGCGGTGAGGTTTTAGATCATTCAGGTCAGAAACGGAGAAAATTAGGCAAAGAGGCCTAGAAGATATATATGTCGTTAATTTATACTAACCTATCCTTTAATTCCCTAAAAATCATCGGATCACTTTATCAAAATATCTATATTTTTATTTATATCTCGAACAAATATTTCAATATATCGAAAAACGATCGGAACGATATATATCCATAATTACATCCCTACATTGTAATAAAAATAATATTTTTTCCTGATCCGTAATTGAAAATTTATTGGAGTCCACATTCAAAGGAATACCAGTACAAAAAATTACAAAATATCACCTTCTTACATAATATTATACATTTTATTACATAATATTTTACACTTATTACATAATATTATACATTTTTGGTAATCAGATATCGTGATATTTCTTTAAATTTTATTTGTAATAAACTTCTCTTCATAATCGGTCAGGACCTCTTGAGAAAGCTTTTACACAAGATTCAATTAACTAAATTGTTTTATATAGAACTAAAATATAAATCAAGTTAAATTTGTATTGCTAATACTCTTATACGGTCACAGGTGCAGTACTTTGTAAAGTAGTACTGTACTAGACCAAAGGTTGGGCAAGGTGATTTGGTCAGAATCACGTTCGGGCGCTAGAGTGCCCACTTTTTAGGGCAGTGTCAAAGTCCCCTGGGGTCAAGACTCGCAAACCACGTGAAATGAAATAGAAAATAATGATCCGCAACAGACAGATTCGAACCTGGGTCCTTGGAGTTAGTAGCACAGTGCCTTATTACTGTGCTCATTTTATTTTTATAAATGAAATAAAACCCTTCTTCCTTCATAACTGCTCTTAAGAGTTAACAATAAAAATGTATTGACCTTGAAAAAGTATAATCCCCGATTTTTCAAAAAGCATTTTATAGCTGAATCGAGTTGTGTTTATTTTGATTTAGTAGAATTTTAAATCCTTATTTCTGTCCCTAATACTATTATTCTCCTTTTCAAATTTATCATCACTTAGCTCTCTTATGAACTTATTCTAAAAACCTCTTTCGCATTATTTTCCCTCAGATTGAATTATTGTTGAGCAACATTGGATATACAAGCTGTTGAAAATTCGGCCCTTTAAAAAGCGAATATATATTAATATCATTCCTGACATATACCTACCTTAATTACGCAATTTTAAATTTGTATATAAATATAAGTATAACTTCTGTTTTTTTATACTATGGTGTTCACAAATACACATCAATTGTGAGAATTGGTTATTTGGGCTACAGGACCTTAAAGAGTACATTTCCGTTGAGAAAAATAACAGATTCGAAATTATTCTCGATCGTAACTTCCCCATACTACTTCATATATACAGGTAAGTGAAATTCATAAATTACAATACATTTTAAAAACTATTCGAGTAAATAAATTTTATGAAAAAATTTGGACAATTTTCTTTAAAAGGAAAATGGAGATAAAGAAAACAATATTGCAATCTGAAACAGCCAAATACAGCTCGAGGCCACTGTTGTGCCTTCTGGAATCATCTTCATAATTAATTCCTTAAATCCTCATTTCGGAAGGATTCAGCGTAAATATCTGAGATGATTAAAGAGCCTACAATTAGCAGGAAATCTAAAGCTAAAAATATAAAAGATACAATTTCAATCTTCGGTTTTTCAATTATTTTCATTAATTTACTCCTTCTTCCTTGATATTATTTTCGTTGTAAATCGAAATCATTCACCCTTTTTTCTTTTATTCAATGTTGGTTCTTATGCGTTAATATGTTACCACTTAACCTCTCCATCTCTCCTTTCTGGGAGCTCAATTAGAAAAGCAGTTCGTATCATTAAACAATGACAAGAAACTTCTTTTTGCTTTTAAACTGCATGAAATTAAATTGAGAAAGTTATACTTATAATAAAAAGAATATTGACGAATTTCTACGTTCTTACTTTTTAATTTTTTTATTGAAGATAGTTAATACAATCTGACGTAATTTAAGGGCATCAAGAATTAGTGTTCAAATACACATTCGTACAATATATATAGAAATAAAAGAGAACAAAAAAATCATAAAACAAAACAGAAACAATTACAAATAAAGAAAAAAAATTAAATTTAATTTAATAAT
>NW_027110315.1:19199-20631 GCF_000696795.3 Halyomorpha halys
ATGTTTGCATCCAAAAATGGAATACCTAATGCCAATGGAAGAAGTAAGTTTAAAGCTTATCTTAGCAGAGACAATTTGGATAATTTCACTCTGCCTACTGCAATCAAGACAGAATCATCAGGAATTCCAACAATACCACCTCAGAACACTAATACCACCCCTGTTCAAACCAGTGGGCAAACCAACATAGAAAATGCTCAGAATGGAACCGAAATTGATGATATTATCCAGTGCAACACTACTTCCATCAGCCATGAGCATGGAAATATTCAAACCCAAAAGGACTCTCTAGTTCCTTATCCATATCCTCAAGGAAGTTCATTTCCACTAGCCAGGCAGTCTCAACAGACTATTTCAGTAGCAATAACACCAGCTGTTACTCTACCTCTGGTTAGTTATTCAGATACTCAGTCTACCCAAGAGACTCCTTCAGCAACTCAAATGAACTCTTCAGAACCTCAATCACAATTTACAACTGCTTTCCCCAATTCAGAAGATGGGGCACCGCTATCTGCAAATCTTAACAGCCATGCTATATCGGAAACACCGCTTAATAGTATGCTCTCACAACAACCTTTTAATGAGCAAAATCCAGGCAACATATTTTGGGACAGTGCGAAACTTAGCTTCATCTCCTTCTGTATGAAAACGATATTGACAAAGAAACTTACACCCTTGCTTCTATTGCCGAACGAGGTTGGAATTATCTTGGTGGGCGGCGCAAAAGCATCAGCCGGAGTCTTAGGAACTCAACCATGCCATGCAGAGCAGATCCAGCTTCAAGTAGACTCAGAACATTCAGAAGCACTGTCAAATGCACTACGTTTGACTATAACATCACTCCACGTGATACCAGAACCCAGAAAACCTCCTGATAGATGACCATAACTTTTTGCAACGGACTGAAACTTTGGTTGACATTAGCGTTTGTCTTGGTATTTTCTTGTAATATTTTGTTGTTAATTTAAGAATTAATCATTAAAATCATTACTGTTATTACATAGGTTGTAAACTTCTGTTTTCACCACAGGTTTTTAAGAGGTGAAACTTTATTTTGTATTTATAGTGTTATATTGTTATTATATAGTTTTCTTCGGTTATTTATTTACTTGGAATTTGCTTTGTTAACACATACACATAGGGTGTGCATTTATTTTCTTAATTTATGTATCAACATATACTGTTTCTTATTTTCACATATGGTTTATAGAGTTTATTTCTATACATAAAGGTAATTATTATGTTTGTTCATTATTATGTATAAAGTCGTTTCATTTATCTTTCTGTATTGCTCTTACATGAGCAGTTTCTCATATAACATTCTGTCTATGCTGGTTAGATTACGTTTTATTTTGAAAAACCTCTAATCTTGAAACGTGTAAAATCATGTCCTGTTAACATGTACCCCACATCTTGTGTATTATAAATTAGC
>NW_027110315.1:20721-22719 GCF_000696795.3 Halyomorpha halys
ATGAATCTATACAAAAAATATAATAAAATAAAAATGATCACATAATAAAAATAATTTATATACATGCCAAAGAAAATTAAATTTAAATAACAGTAAAATAAAAACACATTTACACCTATATATAATATTTACATTTTGTAGGGGAACTCCAAGACAAGCCTTGCAATCTCCGTGTGGAAGGCAAGGCAGGCCTCATAGAGATCCCAGCGCTTCTTTCTCAGCCGTGTCACTGATCTGGAGGGCCAGTGGAGAGTTGGGTGAGAGCGCTTGGGCAGCAAACATTTCTTACTTTTTAAAAATGAAATATTTCTCCAAATGGAAAGTAATGTATTAAAGATATTTTTTATCGATGCAAGATCGATTATTCACTGTCCAAACCTAGCTCCATTATATTATCAGTTATTTCGTTTCATGTACGACTTACTTCAAGAGAAAAAAAAATTGTTGGAGGTTGAATGAGGTTTTCAATTGAGATTTAAGTGTTTTTGAAGTTTCCAGCTTCGAACAACTGGCTGAAAGATGTTTGGGAACTGTGAGTAAACATTAGTCATTATTTTTAATGTGTTGTATTAAAGATATACAAATACAAATACATCACTCCTTCCATTTACTGCAATTCTAATGTTATCCTTATTGCTTTATTACCTAAGTTGTACATGAGGAGGTATAGGGTGTATACAGCCCACACACTCACCACGATATATATTACTAACCTAATGAAGAACAAGGTACCCACCACTTATATCTCGTTACAGTTATCATTAATTAGTAACATGTATTACACAATAAATATATATTAACGTTATTTCAAATTAAGAAATAAAGAACGTTATAACGTTTACAATGATCCTTAAATAGCATAGTATAATATAACAAATGTATTTATCACCTTTTAACGACCTTCATATTTTTTTAATCAATTTTAATTTAAAAGATGTACTGATGAAGTAGCAAAAAAACGTTAGCTATTAAAAAAAATGTTATTATTTGGTAATTAAAATCATCATATTTCTGTTGCTTTTAATGAAAGTAATGTGCATTTCGACATAGATTAAATCATATTTATTTTAAAATATTACAACAAAAAGTCATATTAAATAATAAGACTAATAAAAGTCCATACTTTAGCATAATTAAAGTATAAATTATTAATAAAAGAAATAAGCTTTGGAATAAATGTTAAATATTTCAAAAAAGTATTGAAAAGTGGGTTTGAAGTTGGCTGGGCCAATGGTGGAAATTGGGAGAACATAGAAGACAAACGACTTTGCATCTTCCACTTTGTTCGATATTCAACTAACGGAAGTGGGGCGCTAAAAGGTTTTACAAGACAAAATTGATGGAACTGGAAAATGTTAAGAAAATAGAAACAGATAAGTAGCATACCATAATTATGCTGGTGTACTTTTCCATAAGCAAGATATCTATACATGGTTACTCTGCCAATTAACTTAAATTAAATTAAAAAGGGAACAAATGCATCTTAAGAAGAAAAACTAATTGCTGATTCCCGTAAAACCCGATTTTCCTTTCGTGATGTAAATTTAGATTTATAATTAATAAAACTTGGGGATAAATAATCCCTTCTGTTTAAGTAAGGCGCCCCCTCATTTCTGAAAGGAAGTTCACGATGCCATCTAGTGGTAAACATATGCAGTACGAAGCCTGGGGAGCCATCTTGGTCCCCAAACATAGGGGTCAGTACCAGATAAGAAGCCGTCGTGGTCAGTACCAGATAATAAGCCGTCGTGGTCAGTACCAGATAAGAAGCCGTCGTGGTCAGTACCAGATAATAAGCCGTCGTGGCCGGTACCAGTAAAGCAGCCACCCTGACCAGTACCAGATAATAAGCCGTCGTGGTCAGTACCAGATAATAAGCCGTCGTGGCCGGTACCAGTAAAGCAGCCACCCTGACCAGTACCAGAGAAGAAGAGTTCAGAACTCTTCAATAGAGTCTCTGCTCATAATAATGAGAGAGTAAATCCTTCGATTCAGGCG
>NW_027110315.1:22769-32408 GCF_000696795.3 Halyomorpha halys
GAGTTCAGAACTCTTCAATAGAGTCTCTGCTCATAATAATGAGAGAGTAAATCCTTCGATTCAGGCGAAAGAGGCGACGGCGGCAGGAGGATGAGCAGAGAGAACCCCACTTCCATATTCACATGCAAATTAGAATCAACCTTCAAGCTCCATAGAATCCAACAAGTAAAATGTAATATTTCCATCAAGTAATGTAATAAAACTAACCAACTAACACACTGTAACTACTTTGTTCAAACATTCAGAATAGAAGTATTTTATTTTAAAGTATATGATATTAAGTTATTTAAATACAGTCCACTCCATCAATACCAGTAAATTATCATTATTACCATTATTAATTTGAACCAGCTAACCAATATAATAATTAATTTGGGTAATATCCCCCAATTTTTACTCCGGGGAATACCTAAATTAAACACCTTCAAGAATTACGATTTAAAAAAAAAACGTGGTATAAAATATTATTTTTTAACTTGCATAACAACAAAACATGTGTGTGCCCATAAACAATCCGATCGTAATTTGCATGTTCTATCTATTAAAATGTAAAATTCAACAATAGGGGTATTCATTACGTTGTTTACTGCTAAGTTTTTATTAAAGTAATTAATTACAACATGCCTAAATTGAGTGAAAAGTGGAAGTTGTGTAAAAGTTCTCAGTGTTCTGTTGATGTTCGAACTCGGAAGAGAATCAAGATGAGCTCATTGAAAAACGTCATTACATTATTATTATTGTCATGGATTGCTTTATTAGTTATAAAACAATACTAATACACAAACCAAGAGCAAGTAATCTAACACGAAAACAAACCAAATGGTGAAAAGCTTAGCTGGTCTGTTGCGTGACATCATCCTTCATTTAACAGACCTAGTAACAGACTCTCAACCATGTTATACGTTATATCGTTTTAACATGCTAATAGAAGGAAATAGTTTTCCATTTAACACTTTAAACTGAAGATCATGAATACCCCTAATATTTCCGGTTGGAATAACAGAAGTAAAAAAAAAATATTTGAATGAAGAATGTGTTCATTTTTTACTCTCACTCGTGGATGATCTCCTCAGCGTATTTAAACAATGTAACAATTCCCACATCTCAGTAAGGGTGTCATTTAAAGGAACTGTTAGCTGAGTGCGTTGAGGCAAGTGTTCCAGAGCGCTTGGTTCAGAAGGTTGTAGGTTCGATTTCCACCTGAATCATACAAAACTTATTTACCACCGATCTCGATAAATGAATCTTGATCTTTTCACTCTGGGACTGCATAGTCCTCAATGGACGACTTGAGCCAGAAAAAAAGTGTGTTATTTGTGATTAAGCATTTACAGAAGACTGATTTGAAGAACTGGATGAAAACGACATAAAAGAGGATTTAAAATATTATCCAGATTAATTTATCCAAATAGCCACTAAATGACTAGCTTAATATTTAAATTAATCACTAATTACAACTTTATTGATGTGGTATAGGTACGTAAATGAAGGTAGCTGTGGAATTCTAACAACGGTTTGTACTCCAATCTCCGTAACCCTGGAGCATAGAAGATGACGTCCATCCCTAGACCGGAAACTCTCTATTACCGGCTAGAAATTGCGAAAGCCAGTAGTCCGGAAAAAATAGGAAGCTTCTATACGTGACCAGTCGATGGAGAAGTGCCTTCTTAAACAAGAAACTTTTGGGCTTATCAGTCATCACCGGTTCTATTCTTTCCTTGTAACCTCCGAAAAATGGTCTTCGTTTTGTTAGAGTCATCGTCAATTCTCATTTCAAGATTTATTGCAGCGCCCTTCTCCTGAATGTCGGTTTCGCAGAAGATTGAGAATTATTTTTCTCGGTATGGTGATACAGAGCAGCATGTTCTTCAGTCGGTGCCAGAGATTCCAGTTCCAGGAAAGTGAAGAATACTTTAGGATACTCAAAACCACTCTTTTATATTAAAAACTACAAAAACTTCATCCACAGGTTGACATTCAGCTTATGCCATTTAATACGAACACTTAGCATCCATGAGAGTTTCCTATACAAGGACGTAAGTAAAAAATACAAAATACATGAAAACAAATTGGTACAAAATACTTTTTCAAATAGTAAATTACTTTGATGTTTAAAAGTAATAAAACAGTGACAATAACGTACATGTTAAATAATTTCGTTTTCTGAAGGCAACATGAAAAACATCTTAAAGATATATTTTTTTCTTAGGAAGTATATGTGGAAACGAATGCATAATGTGAAACAAATATGGTCTGGTTAGAAGTGTGAAAATGGTAAAACCTTCTGAGAAAAAACAGAAATTATCTAATAATAATTATTAGCTAATAATGTGCAAAATCCAAAATTAACCATGAAACTACCGAAAGCCCTACAGTTTCATCCGTTAATAATGTTGCTCTTACTCCTGTCGCACAGATCCACTACCTTGGACTACATCTGGACAAAAGATTAACCCGGAATCCTCACACAAGGGTGACAAGTCAGGAAACTTTGGTTCTCACTATTACATCACTTAAAAGATAAATGGTCTAAACTTACTATTCATTACAAAAGACTGATGTACATGACTCTAATAAGGTCAATCTGGACAAACGAAGTTGAGCTGTCGGGTTCCACTAATACTTCGCATTCCTATCGTATCCAATCCTTACAATCCAAAATATTTTGTAAAATCCTGAATGCTCCTTGCTTTGTCACAAATCATAAATGTAAAATCATACATGAAGACCATAATGTTCCATATGTAACTGATCTAGCCCGAACCAGATATCATTATAAACTCCATAACCACCCAAACCCATTAGTTTCTAACCTGGCTTCCTCTTCCTTTCCTGACAATCCTCCAAGGCGCCTGAAAAGAAGATGGCCACGAGATCTGCTTATGTAAAAACGCTAACAATGGGTAATTTCTCTACACGCCTGTATCACTATTATAAACATATATCAAATTTACTGAATGTATCATAATGCACAGTTGTAAATTTCAATAAAGATTTTTTTTTTTAAATAATGAAACTATGGTATGTGAGTAAATTAAAAAAACAGGACTTCTCTGAAGAGTCTCTATGAAAATTATGTACAACCATGGCATTCCGTACCTATTTTCATGCACTGATAAAACTGCATTTTCTGTAATATAATGATAATATACTAATTAAACACGACTATTTTTAACCATATAATCATTTAAACATTTTTCCGGCTTGAAAGTGTGGCAGTAGCCTTAAGAACTTTTCAAAGTGAAATTCATAAAACCTTCAGCAAAAGAAACATTCAACTAACGGCAAAGAGGTAGACATTGAGGTATTTTTCAATAAGTTAGAAGAAATTTAATTAAAGCTCTAAATATCCAACTCGGAGTCGGACGGAAATCTAAATTTAATTATATCGGGACCTTAAAAAAGAAAAAGGAAATTGTAATAGCAGTTCCACGGAGAGGTTCTTCAGCAAGATCCATAGAGAGATTTTTCCAGCCAGAGGACAAATAATTCTCCTAAAGCATTATACAATTTGGCCAACCCCTTTGATTTGTTCTCAATTTTTCAAAGGTACCTAACTCCTAACCTCGAAAACACAATGAAGTTTTTCATGAATCGTTATTCTCTAGTCAGGTCTTGTTTAAAAAGCTCCAAAATATGCCAATCCGTACTACGTTCTATACCGCCTTCATAATTATTTTTTTAATTTCTGCTCAGAAAAGTAATTAAATAATTTATATGTCAAAAATGTATTGAATGTTCTCTAAATGATATAAATAAAATATTAGACCGAGAACCTCAAATTCTCCGACATTCATAAGAGCATTATTCATTATTTAACCTATACATTTCCTAAAATCCCTATAATGCTCTCCTATGGTTGAAATGAAAGTGGCCTCGAAACCTTTGGTAAATATATAATTCGAGTTCAGGGAATTTCTGGTTTCTCTACTCAATTCCTAAGTGCGGTTCTAGCTCTCTCCCTTAGTGCGGCATTGCTCAATATCATTGGTGTAAACGAGAACTCCCGGGCCCTGTTCCATAATGAAGACTAATAGTATTTGTTAATTAAAAAAAAGTATGAAAACTACAAAGCACAAGAGCCAATACTTTTCGATTCATAATGCCGAGGACATGGCGTACATCAGTACATGACCCTGGAGTTATATTTTGCCTTCTAAACAAAATGAGAAGGCTTCCTCTGGAGTTTATTTGGCTGAGTGTAAATATACTCAGGTAAAAAAAATTCTACGATAACTTAGTCATTTGTAATTTCGAAAGGATAACTTAGTAATTTTTTTTTTCATTTGTGATTTTTCCTGTACCCCATCCTGGATTCCAATCTTTCAACAAATATTTTTCCATTACTATGTATGACTTGAACAAGTGCACTTTAAAAATGAATACGAACTTTTAGGACTTCTAATAATGAAAAATCAAGTTGTAAGTCACCATAGGCACAGTTTGAAATATGTTGAAACATAATACAAACTTTTAAATACAATATGGAATCCATTTTGGATCAGAAGATCAATATGCATGCTACAGTTTTGAAAAAGTATATATGGAACCAACAAATTTTACCTTCTATTAGGAAATAACCTAACTTTGATTTTTCTGTCATTAGTTTATTAATAATAATAGAAACCTAAACAAAGAAAACTTTTAAGTATACATCCTACCCATTCCTAGCCTCTTTATACCAGAAACCAACTAGCTTACAGCTTTACGCTTAATGTAAAACATAAAGTCCACAACTTTTAAAGTATCTTATCATAAAAGGTGTCCATATAATAAAACAATGCAAATAAAACTAAGATAATAATGTGCAATGGGGAAGTATCAAAGCCTTTCCTGAGATATTGTAAAACATTTCTGTCAATAGACTATTTCTGCTTTGGCAAAATTACAAAATGAATGTATTAACTAGATATTGAAGCAATGAGGTGATGGAAAAACTGTGAATACTCCATCTGATCTCTAGAGATTCTCCTTTTCAATATTTGGCGCCCAACTTCTAGTTCGAAGTGCAAGCCAGACGAAGACTTCAACAGAAAAGCATCTCCTCTGCCGACACACCTGAACTCCGACGGAGCACCAGCGGTCACAGCCTGTTCCAAAAGGAAGATTACTTCATTGGTTGCTAGCCGTGAACAGTGCTCGCTGGTCTGATTTATTACTATTTTCGTTAACAGACTGGCCGGCGGTGGTTGTTTCCCCTGTAATCCCAAAAGACAATGCCTCCCAATACATATTTCTTGTATCGGACCGTAAAGCAACAAATCGCGAGATAGATTCATCTTCTAAAATTTTGTTAGAGATTTTGGCTCTTTAAAACATCCCAGAAATTTATCAAAAGCAATAACTAACCTAGATACCGGGTTTTAAATAAATTTAATTTACCAGGATTTCTGAACAAGAATACCCTATATCTCTAGTATCTTTTATATCTTGAGCTAAATCTAATAATTCATCTTCAAGCTCAGATAATTCAATTTTATTTTCGTAATTTCGAAAGGATAACTTAGTAATTTTTTTTCATTTCTTGATTTTTCCTATCCTGTATTCCAATCACATATGACCGAATCTACAAAGAGGTGAAAGTAAACTGGAGAGCCCAAGAAAGGGTGGAGAAATCAGATTCGGGCAAAGATCAACAATATCTGTAGAACAAACCAAAAAAAAAATGTATAAGGAGTCAATATATTTATGTTTTTTAATTGGTTTAAAAAGTGTTTATAGCAAGCTCCTCAAGGAACCAGGGGAAACTTGTAAAATGCTAATAGATCAAAAATGAAGTAAAATAAAAGGATAGATAGGTTGAAGAAAGGTTGGAAGAAAAAAAATATGAAATAAATTAAGGAAAAGAAAAACAACATTATTAGAAAATTCTTGTTAAAAATATAAAGTGTTTATTTTTACTTAATAATTAATTTTAATGATATGCCATTTTCAGAGTTCAGCATGTTCCATAACAAGAGCAGAGGGTACATTTCTACAAGAAACGACCCTCTAAACAATAGAAATTAAAAGGCTAAAATGGTATGGCTGCTTGCAATGATTTTCATAGAAATAGTGGATACAAATTATCTTCCTCTATTTTCCGACAGAGAGAAGAGAAAAGAGAATGACAGAAGAATAGACGGCTGTAGAAAGTTAAAGAAAGCATAGCCGTTGAGTTATAGAAGAATAAATAAGGCAATACAGAAAACAAATTGCAAATCCTTTTAGAAACGACAAAAATATTTTTAAAAAATATATTTAAATAATTTATTAAATTAGAAAAAAAAACGTCGGACATTAAACTAGTTATAAACTATTTGTTCCATTTTCGACCGCAACCCTGACCACCTTCTTATATTAAAAAAAAATTGTGTCTGCCAAAATAGTGAATATATAAAAAACCATTACGTGATAATTTCGGAGTCCTCATAATTTTATTTAAATTATTATATTACAAATTTTAGAATTAACAGTTTTCAAATATGTATTTTATATTGCTTAAAAAGCTTGAAAAATAAAGTACTCAGTTCCGGAGTGACTACAGATTTCTGTTTACTTCATCTCCGTTGAAAATCAGAAAATAAATTCAACCCAAAATTATCTATGTAAAAACGTACCTCAAAAATATTAACTGACAAAAAAAAAATTAATCCTTCACAATAGAAAAAAGGCATTCATTTTTCTTTTTTTTAAGTTTTGTACAATGGTAATGGTATAAGTATGTTTTTAAGATTTCAAATTTTATTTCCACTCAACCCTCTTTATTATAATGATTTAATTATTTATTTTATTTGGTATTTATAATTTAATTTTTTTTTTTAATACCAAATTATCATTTAGTTCTTTTTTTTTTTTTTGTAATTACAGTAACACATAGCACTATTGGCCTGTAAACCTGATTGCATTATTTAAGAATAAAATAAATTAGCTTTCTTAAAAATATATATCCAAAAATAATTAAAATAATGTACAAGTATTTTTTTATATAGTTACCATGTTTAAATATTCCTAAACTAATGCTACTTTAACTCAATTAAATTTAATTCGTCAGTATTTCCCTCACTGCTAGAATCCCTAAAGATGTACCAGGTATTGCAGACAGACAGTACAGTTTTATGAATGGCTCTTTGACTAGTGATCAAGAGAGGGAAGATGAAACGCGTTCCTTTCATTGCATTAATGGTCACAGCCCTTCCAGCCCGGCGGTGTCCTTTAAAATTCAGCTCGTTAAGAGCATCTGTGGGAGAAACGATATCGTCCAGATAGTTCTCATTCATCAAGAGATACTCTGGTAATGAAGTTCGCTTCCTAGAATGGAGTATATCGTTATATCTCGGAAAACGTAATCGAAAGTACTAGCTAAGTCTAAAAAGTTTATTTTCGTTGTAATGATTGCATTTTTAAAACTTAATTTTTACTCCAAAGAATAATATTTTAAAGATAATAATAAAACTCATTGTAAAATAAATATAGGCCTTCTTTCTCTCCTTAGAAACAAGATCGAAAAGACAAACGAAAATACTGTTAAAAACAAACAGAATTGGTCCACTAAACATTCCTGCTATCATATTACTACTTAAATCAAATCAATTTTGATAATTAATTTTAAAAGATTTTCATAAAAAAATCAAAACTTTTATCAATTTCCTTAACCTTTGTTATAAACGTACAGATGAAGAAATAAAAGAAAACTTTTACGAATCCAGCTCCAGAAAACGGGAGTAGGTTTTTCTTGTCGCAGTTTCATCAACTTCTTGCTATATGCCCAGAGGGGAAGGGTCTCCTATCCTATATAAATACCGCTATGTTGGTGTACAGCCTATTTCAATTCTTCCTGCCTTGAACTCATATTAGTGAACAAAAAAAATCATATAATGTTAACTAATGCAAGATGTTCAATGATAAATTATATTACACGTTTATTTATATAATATGGGTAACAATGTTTTTTATGTTCCTCTTATATTTCTTAATTGATTAAAATTATTCAAATTCCTGTCTGTGTTTTCACATTAGTAACATATTTCATTTCTTAATTATTAAATATTTTATTTGTTTAATTCATTAAACTCTGTTTCACTAAACACAATTCTTGTGTAATAGGACCTGAATTATACGAATTCACCACCATATCCGAAAACAGAGTTTCCCGTAACTTTTATTTATTTTTTCACTTTTTTCTAACATAGGAATTTTTCTCCACAACAAATTGTAGTAATTATTGTTAAGAGCAATTCATAATTTTAATTAATTACACAATTTAAGATCCACTATTGAAAATTTTTAAATGTAAAGGTTTTTATTTTAAAGGCATAATGTAAATAGAATTTTATATTACATCGAAAATATTTTTAAACACATATCAAAAAAATTTCTGTAGTGTTTTATCCAAATTGTCCCACTATATAGGTTTATGATTTGGTCTACATTTCAAGGTACTGTCTATATTCTATCCTTCTCTAGCACACTTTACTATTGAGTTTTCAATAGAATAGTTTTTTTTGGGGGGGGGGGGAGGAGGGGTTTATGGTGTCTGATAGTAAATGAGATCTCACTCTCACTGCCTGTATTTTATTTTTGGAATGCGCCAAACACAGTATATATCTATAATGATTACACACAAATACAACGAATTTTTGTATACATTTCTTCCACTGTATTTGCTTTGAACTTTACAAGTGCATCTACTTCCCTTTTTGAAACACTATTTTAATTTAATAAATTATTTTAAGTCATAAATCTAATCAAACATTAAGATCAGGATGAAATATTATCATTTAGTTATGCATAAGCTTCCGTAATATGAAATATCTCTTGTTTTTTTTAATTTCGAATAAACGGAGTTCTTCTTCCTTATGAAACTCCCATCTTTATCTTCAGATAATTATTTATACTAATTTTTAGGTATGACCCTTTATTTCTTGTTCACTTAATAATTTATTTTTTTTTATTATTATTTTAATGCTGTAATCATCAATTAAGCTCTAAATTAAAATCGTAAGGCATCTTACTTACTGAATTCAAATATATATCTATATTTGCACAAATTCATTTAGATTTTTTTTTACAGGTTCCAATAACTATTAAACATATTCTTTCCATTTAGATAAATTTCATAAATAAAGGTGTATTGTTATTTACTTTCCCTGCTAGAAAGTGGTTTATATAAACATCCAAACCCTTTGGTGGATTCGTTATTGTCATTTGTTCGTTCGTCATAAATCTCTGAGATAAATCTCTTCTAGGACGTTCCGAGTTAGGACGGACTAGTAGTAGCTTACTGGGGGCCACAGTTGGTGAAAGATGGGGGCTGAGGTTTTGGTGGTCAGTGCAGTTTAGTTCGTCTCTCAACTCTCTGCTTTCGCAACAAGATCAATTACTTCTAAATTCGTGCTGTGGTAACTAATTTTAGCGAAACTTCGTCATATAAAATTATAATTTAATAACATAATGAAAATTCGTGTTTGAATACATGTGAAGACGTGATACGTTGTAATTTTGTAGCCACAATTAAATACGCTCCAATTGATAAATATTATTAGTCATACATATACTATTAAGAATACGGATCGCAAACTAATTAAAAAAAAAAGAAATATATTTTAGCTATACATAGTTACAAAAATATAAATTTATAAATAAACTATTTATTAACAA
>NW_027110315.1:32905-49754 GCF_000696795.3 Halyomorpha halys
TACTTGGCAGATATTTTTCTTAATTTTATAGGAAATACTAGTTAATTTTATTTACTTTATTTTATTTTAATAATTTATTTATATTTTATTTGCTAATATTAGTTGATTTAATTTTTAATAAACTACCAGACAAACCAAGAATAAACTGTTATCTCAATAATATAATTATTTACTTGAGCATAATTTTTTTTTATTTAATAATTTATTTATTGTTATTTACAACTGTATACAAATATATACAACAAGTAAATTTGCTGTAGGTGACATAGTGACATGATACAAACATGTGGAGAGTCTACCCACTTATAGAACTCCAATAACATTTCCAAAGGAGAAGATCTCGAGGCCATCTTCTTTTCAGACGCCTAGCAGGATTATTAGGTAATGAAGGAGAAGCCAGGTTAGAAACAAGTGGATTTGGATGGTTGAGATGTTTATCATGGAAGGAATGGTATCTTGTTCTGGCCAAATCGGCAACATATGGAACATTGAGGTCCTGATAGATGACTTGATTTGTGACAATGTAAGGAGCATTAAGGATTTTGGACTGTAAGGATTGAATTCGGGAGGAATTTGATGGTTTAGTGGAGCCCCAAAGCTCAACTCCGTGAGCATAATTTATTTTTTAAAATTTACAGTATTGATTTTATATATATGAAAAAATCACAGTAATATTTCTTATAAAACAGATCGGATACAATAAATAAACCGCTAAATTTGATAGACATAAGTTAAATAAACATAACGTAATATGAAATGGTATCTAAATGGAGTACAAAGTATAGATATTTAAATAAATCGAATATATTAATTAATTTTCGTCGACAAAATCTTAAGGAGCAAATCATCGACAGGTGGTTATTAAATACCCATGGTTTTAGAGGTGAAACATTTATTTCTGTCAGCCTAAATTGTATTCATACTCAATTTAATTTTTCAAGTACATAAATTAATTTAGTTATTGTTCAAAATTAGATTTCTGAAAAATGTATCTTTTACATCTATCTATATATAAATATGATACTTTAAGTGAGAAATAAGAACGATTTTTTTTAACCAAAAAAATTATCAAATTTTATTATTTTATTTAAATAAGTCGCAACAACAAAATTGAAATTTCTGTATTTTATTTAAACTTGTTTCATAATATGACTGAATTCTGTTAAAGCGAGCTGCGAAGAACACCAACCTTTATGATAGAAATAAGGAGAAAAACCGATTTGCGGCCGAAGCAGAAACATCAGTAAAATCTTTCCTACCATTAATGTTCTCAAAGTTACGCCAATTTCTCCGAAAGGCCAAGGAAAGCTCTGGAGCAAAAGTTGAACATAAACTTCATCACTTTCGCAAACTTGGCTGATCATATTTACTCTTTAAAAGGAGATCAACATATCACTAACTGACCTGATTTCGAATCCATGTTATTCAGAATTAAAATATTTTTATATTATATTTTTAAATTCAGTCTTATATAAAGGATCCTTAATAGTAACAGTTTTTTTAATTTATTTATTTAATGTGATTTACAACTGTACGAATAATAAATACAATAAGTAAATATGTTGTATTTTTCATTTACACTTGAAAATCAAGGGAAGAAACCACCCATTGGTGGTACTACAAGCATTAATTTAAATTAGAAGGTCCCGTGGCCATCTTCTTTTCAGACGCCTCGGAGGATTATCAGGGATTTTTAAGGATGAGAGATTAAGAACTAATGGGTTAAATTATAAAATTAAAGCCAGGAGTATAAATAAGTTCCAATATGCTAGTTTGAACATATATATAGTTTTTTAGAAAAATAATTTTTTTTCAATTAATCATTGACTACTTGTACATAGTATATTTTAAGATTAATAACTATAACAAATAAATCATTACTCACAATGGTCTGTTACAGTTTGTTCTACATTGCTGTGATCCAACTCAAGGTTTGTGCCAGAACTGAATAGGATTGAAATGGAGGTACAGTTTGCTTGGGTTTAATTTAAATTAAGGGTGCCCAATTCATGAGGCTGGTTGGACTCCACCATGAGGGCTCCAGAACTCACAGGGTTGACTCATAGCTACAGTGTAACAGAAAACAATTTTCTGCCCAGCCGGATTCGAACCCGAGTCCTTGGAGTTAATAGCATTGTGCACAGGGCCACCCTGTACCTCTTATGCTTATAAATATATGATATTATAAACATGTACTTACAACCAACTTAAGTTTAACTCAAGTACGTCTATTGTTATATACCTTATAAATGTTTCCTACCAATTAAAAATATAACCAAGTAAAAAATATATTTGATAGTTGGAACGCTATTTATGAAAATTATTAGGATAAAATATAAGAAGATTTTTTGAAAGCAGATATTTTGAAAAGTGAACTGTGAGTCTATTTTGATCTTGGTAGCACTAACAGGTGTTTGCTTGGACAGCGTTCTACGAATTTATATTGCTTGCCACAATTGAAGCACTTTGGTGAGGTAAATGTGTTGTGTGACTACATTTTTGGACTTATTAACTATTCTTCGCTTCGAATAAGGCTTTTCGGTTTCTATTCTTGTAAGTTACAGGATTGTAACATAAATTTCTTGGACGCCAGATCTTAAAACCTTAGATAAAGTTTTACTCGTTGATCTCAGTTTTTTTTTGTATTTAAAAAATTACTATTTGCTAAACCTTGCGTTCCACGACCATTATTTCTTATTTTGTAACTTGTTCGTATTGGGGAGTGCAATTGACCGATCACCACCCTTCGTCCGATCAAGTGGTCAAGTAATTGATAATGTAAAATTATACTTTTTTGTTTAACGGGTGTTGTCTATAGGTTTGGAACTATTTTTCTACAGATTTATAAAAAGTTCTTGAGTTAATTACTCAAGCATTTAGATTTTGATGGAAAAAGAAAGTAGTTTTTATGTTTCTGATATGTAATTGTTTGATATGTTTTTGCTTCACTGAGTGTCTGAGGCACTTTAATGTTTTCTGCTGGCTCAAATTCTGCTGGAAGAATGGGAATACCTTGGCCGGAATTCGTGTAAAAGTACCTGGTTAGGGCTTTAATTATATTATATTAATTAATAATTAAACTGCTTATGAGACTAGCTCTTTATTTCTCTTGGATCAACTTGCTTTTCGATCTCTTTGTAGTGTAATATTTTCTTTAAATCGCCACTTAAACATATCCCATTGCATATACATTAATCAATCGATTTTGGAAGAAAGGGTTAGGAAAATCAGTCAAATTAAATAGATATATAAATTGACCTAATAAATATACTTAACCAAGAAAGGATTCGTGGGAAATGAAAAATCTGACCAAGCTGCCAATTTAGCTAAAATAAGAAATATATCAGAAATAATTAAATTGAAAACAATTACGTTAGAATTAATTAATTAACGTATCAGGCAAAGAAAAGATTTTTGCCAGATTTGGGGAAGGATAGAAAAACAAAGTGTAAATTAGTAAGATAAAACCGATTGCAGCAAATGTATGTAAAGCTCCAGAAATTCAATGCGGGGAGAAGTCATACTTTGCCGACTCAGAATTGATAACTGTTAGTGCAAACTATCTTCTTGGACGTTTGTAAGTGTGACGGATGCTCAAATGCAAAAATACTCAAAATTAAAATTAAAAAAAAATAATAATACAAAGAATTAAGATAGGATAATAAAAAAAATAGCATTGAAAGAACTATTGATAGAGTGAGAAGCTCAAATCTTGAAAATTACTGGTTACTAATTTACTTGGTGGAATATTATTTGTTAGGTTTTTTACCATCAAAGCTGAATAAAATATATATTTTAGCATAAAAATATCTTCTTTATAAGAACAAAAATTTCCATGATATGTACTGAAATTAAATTGCAGAATGAGGATTACTGTTGTTTTTTTTTTTGTTAAAAAAAAAAAGAATACTGTTTTTCAAAAATTGTATTACGGAGATTATAAAAGATACAGATTTCAAATTTTGTCAACTTTAAAAATGGTATAAATAATGTTTTTAGCATAAACTGATATTAACGAAAATTTTTCAGTTTCCCTACAATAAATTAAACTACTGAAGTCGAAAATTTACTTTTCTAATGTAATAATAATAATTCAACTCTAGAAAATATCAGAACTAACTGACCTTCTGCGTTTATTTACTCTTTTTTACTTACATACATATGGAATATATAGTAAGTGGAAGATTTACGATTATGCTAAATTTCTAGTTCAAGCTTTCAATGATAATGCACATTTTGAGGTCCCCCAGGTCGTAATAACCGAGACTCGTCTTTGTATGTGTGAACACCCTAGCTCAAAGATGATAAGTCATACGAATCTGAAATTAAATATTTATAGCAGAAGAGCCACCCATAGCTCAGTGGTTAAGACACAGTCTTACCAATTTGATGTATATTGGCGGTGCTAATAACTAAAGGAGAAGAATGGAGAAATAACTGTACCTATCGCTACAGTTTTTTGCTTAATTGTTCTATTCTTGGTAGGAACAAACTCGAGTAATCTGAAAATAATAATTTATACAGGAACAGAAAAATTGAAATTTATTGTTTGAAATTTTCGCCTTCCAGGGTTGTGAGTAAATGTTTTGTGATGCGCGCACCGCACCATATATTTTCTGCTTCGTTTTTTAGACTAATGTTAAATCTAATATTAAAACCAAGATAAAATTTAACCAAACAAATTATAATATAAAAAGACCATCCATATTAAATTCAGCATCTTACACTAATCGATCACACATAGCGAAGTGTGCCGGGTGATTTATGGAATAGAGCCCTTTCAATAATTCGCAGCTTCCATCAGTCAGCTGTCTTGGGGCCGGTTCCCGATCATTAGGCAGCCATATTGAATTACTCCTTTTAGTATATTATATTCAACAACCCCTGTAAATCAAGTAACTTTTATCAGTCCCTATTCTTTCTGTCTCTTCTTGTATCACACCATCCTGATTACCTTCTTCTTTCAAAGAAAATTTAACGAAACTTTTCCTTTGTCTTTCTTTATATTTCGAAATTCCACATTCCATGTCTCTTGTGATCTTCACTCAAATACCACTAAAGTGTAATCTTAAAGAAGAATTATCATGATCATATATCACATATTTGTTTTCTTTATTTCTTAAAATTTGCAACTATATTTTAGCTAAAATACAAGTAAGAGCGAAAAGCTATTATATCATGAAAGATTTACAAGCTAAAAACTATCCATTAGTAGTAATTCAAGAACATTTCTTTATTAGAAAGTTTCTAGGTCATCTTCATTTTAGCCGCCTCCGAGGATTATTAGGGATACAAGAGAAATAAAGGTTTTTTTTCGGTGGTTGGGAGTTTATCAAGGAATGATTGATATCTGGTTCTGACTAGATGAGGCGCAGGTCTCAGAAACCTGAGGACTGCAGCGGCACCGGTTTGATTTCAGCTTCGGGTGTTGACTTTTTGATTTCTGTGGCGGTCCCACTAAATAAAAATTTGACCCCTCACCATGGTTAGAATAGGTTGGCCATCTCTATATAACCACTCCGTATTTCAGAAATGACTCTAAGAAGGGTTTCATAGAAAAAAAAAGTGTTCAGACTAGATCGGCTACACATGGAGTATAGGTATTAATAAAAGGTTTTACTTTTAATAAAGTAAGGAGCATTGAGGATTTAGGATTGGTCGAAGAATTCGATGATTTAGTGGAGTTAGTCAGTTTGTCTACTGATGTAACAGTCTGAACCTACTATTTTGCTTTATTTTCAAACTTGGTATGAGGATTCCAAGTTAGTCCTTAGTCAAAATTTAGTTCAAGGTTCCTGCACACACCATTCTTAACTGGTCGTGGTACAAGCACGTAATAGATTTGATTGTCAGTTGATAAGGAAAATCAAATACTAACTTAAAATTTTATTACGTTTCCATTTCCCGGATTTATTTAATCATAGACAAAATGTTTCTTCTAATTAGAGACAACAACAAAAAAAAAACTGTCGGGCTAAAGCTATTCTCAATAAAATAATATCGTCAGTATATTTTTCCTTACTTGAACTACGAACTGATATATCAATTTTTTTAACCTAATATTTAATTCATTAGTATCGATATTGCCTCTGGCAATCTCATATGAAAAAAAATAATAAAATCTTTCCTGAATATTGTACAAAACTTGTTAATGATATATATTTTATTCAAGTGTACTAAGTGTTTATTTATTCATTATTTATAATTTATATTTATTTACTTTATTGCCTTTCTAACTACTTTTTTTTCATAAGTCTTCTGTAAAAAAAAATCCTAATCATCTCACTGTACTATGCAAAAAGTAAAATCAACCTTGAAATAACTTAATGAGGCCTTAATGTTGGAAAATAATAGTTTTTACATTTTTTTTTTGGGGGGGGAGGGTTGGAAAATGAGTCTTGTCCCAGTGGTAAGGGCAAGATGTCTCAGTGGTACGAGGAAGCAATCCCATTTCCGGCATTTATTTTACCCTAGAAAGAAATCAAAGCGTACACTAGAACATATGCCACTGTAAGTGAGCATATCATGCATAATGAATCAATTATAGTAAAAAAAAAACTTTAAAAAATACGAATCAGTTTGGAATATTTTCTTCTTAATAATACAATACAAAATTGCATATTTGGATTTATTAATTACATATTAATATTTAAAAGCAATAGAAATGATATTTATTCAAATTTCCTCATTATTAATACATACCTGAAAACCTGATTCATGATACCTCATTTATTTATAATTTGGAGATAATAATGTGTAATTATGTTATACGGGGTTCTATATTATTTTAAAAACGATATTTGTGGATGCAATTGCAGTAAATTATAATTAATTAATCTATGCTGTTTAAGATACAACGTTAAAATGATACTACAGATATTTAATTAAAGAGTATGGAATTAAAATTTGAGTCAGATTTTTGGCAATTTTGATTTATTGATTGGACAATTCAATTTACACATAAAAATACTTGGACATTGTGCGACACAATTTTTATATCAAGATATTCTCCTACATAAATATCAATGGGGTAAATTTTATGTATGTTTTAGTGAAGTACGATTGGTGGTAGAAGTTACAAAAATGTTATTTATACATAAATAAAATAATATATTTACTTTAGGCCTTTAGAAATGTCGATTAAATTTCCTTTATCTTTATATCATTAATTTTTTTCATCGATACAGTGCCCAACTCTATCCTAAAATATATTCCGAACCCTTTTATCAATTACAACAATATGTAATAATGTTAAAATGTCAATTATGCTACGAACGTACGTAAAAGGCCAACCAGAGAAGAGAGAGAGAGGAGCACTTAGCCAAGTTTAGCGCTGGATCGATTCGGCTTTTATATTCCGGCCTTTTCCTTTGTCGGCCACGCTCAATGGCCGTTTGATGAATTATTAAAAATACAAGCCAAAAGCACCGAAGAGTACAAGCTTTCTCCGAATTTACGCTACACCTTTCGAACGGCAATTCGCTTTTATTGCTATGGTTGTAATTCCTTCGCGTCTTAAATTAACCTTTAAGGAATAAACAGAATAAAAAAGATACTGCGGCTATAAATACAAACTACAACTTAAAATTTTGTTCACTTCCGTTTAAACAAGTATTTAAATCTTTGTCATTTACCAAATTCAACCAACGTCATTCAGAATCTTTAAGATTTACCTGGCCTGAACACCAGACATAAAGTTAATTGTTGAAAATTAATGACTGCCTACCATAGTTAAGGGGAATATAAAAAAATGGCAAAAAAAAATAAATTTTCATTCGTAGCTCCCTATAACTTAAATTCCCTACAATACTAAAAAATGTAGTAAACATTTTTAAATTAGATTGAATTAGTTTAAATATGAGCCTTATTTTTTTTTTTTGCGTATCCTTCTGATAATTTGTTTTATTGGTGAGCACAAATGTATGATATGAAAAAATATATGCTATTATGTGCACCAACCTAGTTTGACCCAAAGGTATGTAAGATACGTCCACTGAATGCGGAGAATCACATGCGCTGATATGTGCCCCATTTATTTGTTGAACGGGGAGGTTCTTCTTTGCTGGTGGTTATTGGATATTTAATTAAGAGTTTAGAGCCCAAACCCCTTCCCTCGGCGAGTACGTCAACCAAGGGGATGGTTCCATACCACCTCCCAGGTATTGATGGAGGGGCGATATCCCTGAATAATTGATTGGTACAGGCCATTAGCACGTCAAAATATTCAATGTGCCTTCGGCCTATGTACTCCGGAACAGAGGGAAGCTGGATATCGTCGTGGATTTTAGTGTTCCTCGCCCTCCGTAGTGTTGTGCCTCTTACTATTCACCGAAGGACGGAGTTCTGGGAGCTCTAGTTTTTGAAGAGTTCTCTTGAAGGTGTGCACCGTAGAACAGCATGGGTCTGATAACGGCCTTATATATTTGTAGCTTCAGCCTGAAGATCTGATTTCAGCAGGTTATATAGCCTGTAGGTTTTCTGACGGGCCAGCTTGAGCCTTCCACGGACATGTCTGGTCGGTGTATATCGAGTGTGACTCCAAGGTATAGGATAGAGGTGGACATCCTCTGGTCAGCCTCGTCGATCTTAAAATCGGTAGACAGAGGTTTCTTTCCATTCTAGAACGATTTCACAATGACATCTGTCTTCGCTGGTTTCATCTTAATCCCAATCAGCATGAGCTCAGTAGTGTTTGCTGGTTCTTGAGCGTGGGTGAACGCCGTTAGGCCATTGACGATGGAGGCGCATGTCTCTCTCATAGAGCTGATTACGTTTTATAGTTCCCGAGATACTTTTTTAAAAAGCAACATTTAATAATCAAAAATCAATAGTTTTTTAATTTACTTAAAGAAATATAATGGAAATTACTACTATTGTTTACAGTTGTACATCAGCATTCAAATTGAAGCTACTTAAATGTCTTATAAAGTATAATTTATAATGTTTATCTTCGTAGGAGTATCTCTATATCCTTCATGTTGGTTTAGAATTTTTCATCTGCTTTTTTTTTTTATGGATTCATCAGATTTATGTTTTTATTTATAGATAAATACATAAATATTTGTTTAAAATTTTTTTCTGTATACATGGTAAATAAATATTTAGAAGGCTAATAATCATTGCTCTTAATTATGTCAGATTTATACTTTTTTTTAAGATATTAAAAAAGAAATTATATAATTATATATAGTATATCTGCGACTCCAGATTATAATAGGGTCTGAAGTTTATTAACTTTTAATTCTTGCATATTTTATTGGATAGTATATGAAACAAAATAAATAAAAAATTATTGATTTTATTATCATAATATACATTTTTTTTCGAGCTTCATCGATTTTAAATTTTTTATAAAAAAAAAAAAAATTAACAACACTAAAGTACATCCATTTGTGTGTGTTAGTTTGCTATCACGTGTATGTGTGAGAGTATTAGGGCATCTATCAAGTGGTTGATCCTGGTTTACAGCAGATCCTAATTACAAGTTGATTAGTGTAGTAATTAGAGACTGTGAATCATCAAGCGATTAACTCGAGTAACTTTCACCAATATCTCACTGTCAGATATATTATTTATCATAGGTTTAACTACAGTTTTGAATGTATCTGAAGATATATGTAGTTGATGTTACTACTTACTTTGCATTTATGTATATATATATATAGGGTGTTTCAGGGTTTAGAGTCCTAACTAAAATTATGAATGAAGGATCTCAGAACAAGAAAACCATTTGCTATGAAAATGTGTCCATTAGGGCTTCCTTTTAGAGATTTCCATTGTAATGTATTATTTAGACTATAATAAAAAAATTAAGATGTGTTCCAAGGTTTAGAACATATATTTATTACTCACCCGCTGGTATACCGAAGTTGAAGTGGCTCTATCCAACCTCCCGAAGGCAATATCTCCTTGGTATTTTACTATTCCAAGTTCTTAAAATCTAAAAACGTATCTATATTCTTGATCTCCTCACTCTTCGTTCATCCATCCATTCATTACTCACCAGATCTCAACCGATTGATTTATATATGCCCTCCTATAGAACCGCCTTCTTCAGCAAATCCTTCTTCATTCGTGCAACCTCCTTCTGGAAATCTCTTCCCATCTCCATTCGCCAATCCTCGTCCATTCTTTCCTTTAAACAACACCTATTCCTTCACTTATTGTATAACCAAACATCCGCATCATTGTAATGAAATAAATAGGCATGTATTGATCAACATTATAAACAGTAGTTAAGCCATGACCTCAATGTAATTCGATTTTACTTACTGGAAACTTTTAAATCCTTGCCAGACAAAAATCATAATACATTATATTTATTCTTAGGGGACAAATGACCCAGAATAAAATTACTTTTATTACTCACCTATCTCTCCTATATCTCCTAAAAGTGTTAATGGACTTAATCTTCAAAAAGAATTATTTTCTTGTTTTGCGATCCTCAATTCATATTTTCAGTTTAGACACTTAACCCTGAAACACCCAGTATATAAAGTTTCTGTTACTATTGACCTTCTGTATCCCAATGCTTCCCTCCCAAAAAAAATCTGAAAGTTTATTGTTATTTTATCTTGTGTTTTTAAAATTCCTCATATAGAAGACCTTTGTCGTACATATTTCGATTACGGTACTCTAGATCCCTTATAAGGCTTTCAGGACCTATGGATTTTGACGAATGAAGGAAGTATCAGAAGAAAGAGAATTTCATGTAGAAGTGACGAATCTCAATTTCGATTCATTAAATGTACTTTAAAAAAGTGAGAAGTTTTCTTAAACATTGAGAGAAGTAAGTTAACGGTTCGAATTAGGTTTTAAAGATTTAGACACGAATATCAATACTCAAGTGCGTATATATAAAACGTTAATAAGGTCCTTCGTTTTATAGACCAAAAATGAACCGTTTTTTAGTTAGTGCACGAATTAAGTACGGGTTAAACCTAAGCTCAGCTTCCAAAGCTTCATTTTTGCCATGGGATACTTACCTCATGTTTCGTTCTTTCCCAAGCACACGAGTCTTTTTTCGTTGGAAGTCATTACTTATTGAATGAAAGGTTATCAACTTCATTAAATAACTTAAAGAAAACTACGGTATCGTCACGATTAAATATGGTGAAAATAATTGTTTAAAAAATTCATTGATAATTTCACAAGACTAGGCACAAATAGTTTAAGTAAAGTATTTATTGTAATCTGAACGACAATTGTGTGAACAGCACAGTCGATTGTTTTGAAACACGTCGAGTTTGTTATCAGTGATATTGAATATAATTAGGTATAGTCTGTCCGTCTGAGCTTATGTACCAATATTTAAAGTTAAAGACTGGGCCGATTTATAAGTTTTATTGATCATATTACACATTAAGATTTAAAAAATCTTCCAAATCACATTTACCCTTCGTCGTCAACCCCTGTGACCTCTTGCCCTACAGTATCCTTTAATAATACCCCACTTATTCCTGTCCGTTACTTGGGACTAAATCTCGACAAACGACTGACATGGAATCCTCATACAGGACTAAAAAGACAAGAAACTGCTCGTCCATTCCGACTATTACAACATTTACTAGACAAACGGTCTAAATTGCCAATCCATTAAAAAAGACTGATCTAGATGACTATTATAAGGCCTATTTGGACATACAGAGTTCAGCTTTGGGGCTCCACTAAACCATCAAATTCCTCCCGAATCCAATCCTTACAGTCCAAAATCATTCGTAAAATCCTTAATGCTGCTTACTTTGTCACAAATCAAGTCATCCATCTGGACTTCAATGTTGCATATGTTGCCGATTTCGCAGAAACCATTCCTTCCACGATAAACTTCTCAACCACCTAAATCCACCTGGATCAACCTGGCTTCTCCTTCATTACCTAATAATCCTCCTAGGCGTCTGAAAAGAAGATGGCCTCGAGAAATGTTATTGGAGTTCTATCAGTGGGTAGATTCTCCACATGTTTGTATCATGTCACTATGTCACCTATAGCAAATTTACTTGTTGTATATATGTGTATACAGTTGTAAATAACAATAAATAAATTATTAAAAAGAAAAAAAAATCTTCCAAACAATTTGAGCTCAAACGTTTCTTTTAGCAAAAAAGGATAAAACATATATGATACGAGTTCTAGCAGAGGTAAATGAATCATATCATAAAAATATGTAAATGATACATAGGTAAATAATATGAATATTTTTAAAGTTATTTCGTATTTCAAGAGAAGTAATCCAGAGCATTTCCACTGGCGTGTGGTGTGCCACAAGGGACAGTACTTTCGCCAGTGTTGTTCTCGAATCATTCTGATGTAATAGGCGGCAACTACAAAACTGCTACGATAGCCACCTACGCGGATATCGCCATCTGCATCAGCAGCATTAACCCGTATGCACTACAAGCCGGAAAAGTTTGTGAAATGATCATTCAACAGCTAGATTATCTCATTATCTCCGTAAACCCAGCGAAAACAGTGTAGTGTTGGAACACCAACCAAAACAGAGAGTAAAAATCTGTACTACGGAAGATCGTAGGAACAAGAGCATGGAACAAGGAGAACTCGCAGACTCTTCGCAAATTACTGGATGTCCCAACGATTTCATCAGGAGTAGACATATTAAATTTACGGCCTCGTTGAAAAATCAACCATACCATCTATTCCAGACGTTGCAACCAGTGCCTCCTCCAGTTAGGTGGCAACAGGGAGCATTATAACCGCTGGAGCAGTATTAATCTATACATATTGTAAATAGTCGTAGATTTAGACCTAGTTTTTAAGTTTATTAACTCATACTAGTGGTATGCCCCAATACTATTAAATAGCACACTGTTTAATTCAAGTAATAAAGTCAAACAAGCATTCACTACATTCCTGTTTTAAAATGAAATCATCCTGTACTACAGTATCCTTTCTAAATACTGCACTATCGCCAGTTGAACAGATTCAATACTTAGGGCTCCATCTTGACAAGAGACTTACATGGAATTCACATACAAGACTGAAACCACAAGAAACTGCTCGTAGATTTCGATTGCTACAACACCTTCTTGACAAACGCTCTAAACTACCCATTCATAATCAGACCAATTTGGACACATGGAATTGAGCTTTGGAGCTCTACCAAATCAAATTCCTCCTGCATCCAATACTTACAATCCAAAATCCTACGTAAAATCCTTGACGCTCTTCATGTCGTTACAAATAAACACATCCACAAAGACCTTAACATCCAATGCGTCCTTTCATTCTAAACTCTTTATCCATGCTAACCCATTAGTTCTTAAGATCTCATCCTTAACAATTCCTGATAATCCTCCGAGGCGTCTAAAAAGAAGATGGCAACGGGACCTTCTAATTGAAATTGATGCTTGGTTCCTTCCCAAGATATTCAAGTGTAAATGAAACATAAAACATATTTACTTATTGTATTTATTATTTTTACAGTTGTAAATCACATTAAATAAATAAATTTTTAAAAAATGAAATCACGATTCAGATAAAATTAAAACCCCACGACATAAAATACAGCATATATAATACATTCATATTATATATGTATAATGTACTCATTTATTTTAACTCTGTTAAATACAAAACAATATTTCAAATAATAGCCTTGGAAAAAAAGAAGTAATAACAGATTATTAATAGCTCTATTATAATTGTATTCAAGTATGTTTATGCAGTAATATTTTGCTGATATCTGTTTTCCATGTTTTACTTACTGAAACAAATTGAATAAATGGCTATTATGACATGTATTTTTTCTTGTGATTTAAACATACATCTAAGTTAAGATACTTTCTGCCGTGTTTTTATATTTTGTGATTGATCTTTTGGTTTTTCCATAAAAATTACAGAGACTTTTTATTAAGGTCGTGTCTTCATCATGTGTACGAGGTAGAAGTGTATAATTCGTTTAGTGCAAGCACTTTATAATTTAACAACATTATGTAGAGCTTTTAGAGTGAACCACATTGAATGGTTTTATGTGTTTTGAATTAGAGCACTTCACAAACAAGTTCAAAACATGCCAGGACAGCTTTGTCAAATAGTCAACAAAACGAACAAGCTAGGAACTACAAAACATCCGTCTAAATTGAGAGAATTACCACAGCACGGTATCAAATCAATAATAAATTTCAAATGGTGGCGAAACTGAGAAGACCAGTGGCCATTTCATACTGAATTTTTTTTTTAATCTGAAGTAAAAATATATTCAGAGCATTTTTTTTTTTAATTAATTACAATAAATATATTGGTTTTATTTGCTACATTTTTTTCGCTTTTCAGATCAATCATTGGAACAGATAGTACAGGAAAATTATTTGTGTGACAGCTTAAAAAAAATGACATAATTGCTGCATTTTTCAAAAATATTTCTAGACCAGAAATAAATATAAAACAATAATAATTTTACCGTTTGTTTGCATATAAAAGGTACAAAAAAAAAAAACTGGAAAACTGACTGGAGCCTTATAGAAGTAGCAGGTTATAATGGGATGCCTAAAGAGGATGAATAAGGAAGACATAAGAAGACAAAGGATGCTACAGCCTAATCTCAAAGGAAGATTCGCAGTTAATGCTCCTTGGTTCATGAGAAATAGCCAATTGCATCGCGAATTACAGATGGAGCAATTAGAGGATCACATCAAAAAATGGTTCATGAAGTTCCACTCGACAGTTAAAGGAGCTGTGACCTACAACCTGGGAAACCCAACCTCAACCCGAAGACTGAAGCCCAGACTGCAAAAGAACATTCTGTTATAAATTTTATTAAATATAAAATTAATTCATAGTCACACTACCTCTATTTTACTGATTATTATTACTCATTTTATTTATTCATTTTTTTTTCTATTTTCTTCTCTCGTCCCTTTTTCAAATTAACTTGTTTCTTTTTACTACTAGAGGGCAATTGTTTGTTTTATTTAAGTGTACCAATAGCATTATTTTTGGTTATTAATTTTACTTTCCTCTTTTATTAAGAAGCATTATTCTAATATATTTATTGTAGTATTTTTTTTCATTTAATAATAACATTGTATATAGTTAGGGGTGTCTTTTGTACGAGACTATACCCTCCCCCCCCCATAATCAACTGTTAAAAATATATATATTATATAACGGTCACATCAACAATGTAAGGCACACCAGGATATCTGGTATAAAATAATATATATATATATATAATCTCAAAGGAAATAGATAATAGTTGATGTATTCCCAATTCCATGCCACCAGTAAAGAGTTCCCACCCCACTCATTCCACGAAGACAGAGGGTTCTGAGTAAGCATCACATTGTGCCACCACTCCCAGCGGATCCTCCTACATTGAAATGCTCTACAGGCAATACGAGGATCACTGTATTATTATTGTATACATATTTATAATTAATGCACTATGTTTTAATATTTGTTTAAGAGTTTAATAATAAGAGGATGAGAAAAAAAAATTCCATCTTACAAAAAATTACCTTACATCTATTTAGTTGTAATAGTAAGGTATTAAAATATAACAGAGTAACTTCTAAATGTGGGGTCTGATTACATAGAAGGAACTTGGTCACCACCTAGTTCATGTGAATTGGTAACGTGATACCTTTGAGAAATGATACCTAACTTCATAGAAGAAATCTCTAGGCTAACCTTTTAATTAAATGATACTAAAAATAATGAGGTGTAGATAGTTGACCGCAGATTACTGATTGGAGAAAATGGTAGGGGTGGGAGGAGGGAAGTTGTCAGCAAAGAAGAACATAAATAAACAAAAAAATATATATTTATGCCGACGTTTCGACCTGAGTTTCAAGTCTTCATTAGGGCTATAGAACAAAAGAGATAACATCAACATTTAGAGAAACATAAAATTTGGAATTATACAAAATATTGAATTGAATAATAAATAATAAAAAATAATTGATTCATAATCATAGAATTAGAAGGTGGCAGATTGAAAACGATGAAAGATGAAATATAATATTATGTAGATGAGAAGGTATGTATAGAATAAGATATGTAAGTAGTGTCTAAAAAATAAATTGATATAGATCTGGAACTAAGAGAAATATAAAATACAATAAATATATTGTTCAGTGGGACCTCGTTATAAATAATATTGAAGGGTATTGAATAAATATATATAAATTCGTTTGTTTGTTTGTTTGTTTTGGCGTTCAACGCCTGTTGTTTATTGGTTTAAAATATTAAAAATATATATAGGTTCGTTATTTTGAGGTATGAATGGCAAAAAATTCTTTTTCCTGAGGTTCATACGATACTTATTCAAATCTATTCAATGAATTGCAAAGAATAACGAAACATCGTTAAAAGAACAAATATCATCACTATTAATTTTTATTATTATTATAACTAATAATAATTAAAACGATTTATTATATAACTTACTAACATGGAAGCCAACAATTTCAAATAATAAATTTTCATTTTTCTATAACTGTAAAAATCATATTTAAGGATTTCTCCAGGGACAAATAATGAATATAAACTTTTCTCCAGCCAAGAATAGAACAGTTTAGTTAAATATAACAAAGAGGTGTATATTCCAGGAATATACCAGCCTTAAATATTTTAGTTCGGTACGATTTTATTCGGGAGAGATCGAGCATTCTCGGCTGCATCCGATTTTCTAGTCTGATCTGCTGTCTCTACTTCTCCATTTTTCTCTTCTCGTTAATCATGGAATTATTTCATACTTCATATTTATATATTAATTATTACTGATAACAATAAAAAGTCAATTTTCGACAAGCTGACTGGAAACTCTACAAAAGACACGTATATGACAACATACCCAACATTACAACACTTAGCTCACCACAAGACATAAGTA
>NW_027110315.1:51929-53826 GCF_000696795.3 Halyomorpha halys
AAAAAATAAAAAGTGGTTAACTATTTCAAATAACCAAAATATAAAACTTATTTATATTAGTATAAAATATATTTGAGGAAAAAAAAGATTTTTGAAGAATCGGCATTTAAGCTTTGTCAACTATTTCTATGAGAATATATACCGAGTTCATTCAAAATCGTTACAATTTCTTTATTTTTGAGAAATAAAAAAAATATATATGTAAAATCGGTTACATAAAGTGTTCGATTAATTCAAATATTCCTTGGGATGCAATGTTGGGGAACATTAGCCAAATTAATTTTAATTTAATGGTATCGCTAGTGTGAATTGAGTGGATTATATATAATATATTTAAAATAAATTAAGTATAGTGAAAGAGGGAGATAAGCCTCTATTCTTGAATGGTTTTTATAACAATTGACTATATGTGATTAAGCTTAGTGGTGTTAAAATATAGAATAGTTGTTAGTTAAATTAATTTTGAGTATTGATTTAAATGGGGTTATACAGAATAATGAAAGGTATTGCAGTTTACTTGGTTGTTGATTTGTGAGCTATTGGGGTTTTGAAGACTGGAACTTCTATTATGCTCTGTTCCTTCATCCTGCATCTGTCCCTTTGCATGGGTACTGTGTAAAACTACTCAATCATCATGATTGTTGCACATGAGCAAGAAATGTCTTCATTCTAAGTCTCTACTCTCTTTACACTCTCTCTCTCTACCAGTGCAGACCCCTTGGATACTGAGATCCCACTCCTTCATGTGTTTGGCAGCATCTTGAGGTCCCTTTCGAAATGTTTGAAGGGGCTTCCTCAAAAAATGGGTACTTCCAATGAGTCTATTTTACCGAAAAAGTTATACATCCCTGGAATATACCAGCCTTGAATACTTAATTTCAGTTTGGTTAGGCTTTTCATTGCTAGGGTGTTTACACAAACACTAAAACATATAACAATTTGCGAAACTAATTTATTTAGATTCAAGGCACGTCAAAATGAATATTTTCGTTGGGAGCTTGCATTTGAAATTCTTTGTCTTACTATATATATCATGCATAGATTTGAGCTGCTTTGGTGTTCCATTCCTAAAAAATCCCCGTTAACATAATAGTGATTTACATATGGCTTAAAATGTTTTTTCCATACTCCATTATACCCGAACATAACACTCCTAGGTGGTAAGAAATGCAAAAAAAAAAAAAGACATACTGTACTGGGATAACAACTTAGAATTAACACATAATTAGATAAAAATAAATCGTAAACAGCCAAGTTACAACTTCAGCTATATATTACTCCTACTTTTCTAAAGAGGTCCTTTATCACTCAGCTGTCCGTTTTATCCTGATAGTGATAAGAAAGGAAGTAAAAGAGACCCGACGAGTAGCCGAACACGGAAGATAACATTATTTACTCGAAGGCACCTCTGTATTCCCTCAGCAGAAGGCTATAGAACTCCTGCGGAATATTAAACTGTTCCTCGCCCCCCCCCCCCTGGCTCTGATTTAATCATTTCAATACTCCTATTACTTATTCCCCATAGGAAGGGCTAAATTAACTTCAATTCATGATTCTAATTGGCTATCATTGTCAAGTTTCTCGTAAAGTTTTACAAGTTTCGGCCAAGTTTTGGATTTCAAACTTTTGTTATGTGACTGATGAATACATTTTCTTGTGGAAATTATAACAAAACATTCTGTCAATACTTACAAGGTAGTTATGTTTATGGATGTTTTTCTAACCTAGCATCAGGAACTCATTATTAAAAAATAAGTTAAAAACCCTAGTTATAAGTATAGGGTTTTTTTTAAGCCCGATAGAATTTGAAATTGTAAAAAATAACACAAAAAATTAAATTGTAATCAAAATTTTTTTTTTATTCGAAAGATCAATACGTGACATTAACATTTGAAAA
>NW_027110315.1:54751-61352 GCF_000696795.3 Halyomorpha halys
GGATTAGCCTGATTTATTGTGCAATATGCTTACATAAAAAAATAAATTAAAATTTTGAATTTTCCAAAATAAAAATAAATTAATTTAAAATGTTTACGTTAAATGGAATATGGTCCGGGTGCGGTTAAAAAAAACTCAAATAGTAAATGGGTATACTATTTTTATTATTCATTATAAAAAAAAAAAAATAACATACCCATTTATTATCTGAGTTTTTTTTTTACCGCACCCGGACCATATTCCATTCATCTATACACACGGTCAATCAACAATCTTCCAGTTTAAAATGTTTACGTATGTAAACACTAATTATATCATTATCTATTTTCTCTCTCTGTTTTTGATTATAATTATTCATATTTTATTCTGGTCTTTACTTATAAAACATTACTGTACTACAAAACTAAAAACAAAATTATAAGTACACTATAAATTTCTTGCTAAATTCGCTAACATGACGATTCGCACCTATAATATCCAGGTTTTACGAGTCAGAATCCTTTTTTTGAAATAAATATTTTAGAAGTCTTAGCTGGAAAATTGCTAGTGGGGCCATAAAAAAATTCAGTCCTTGACAGGTGTTGGTGTAAGTAAAGTTTTTTACGAGCCCCTCGTCGGAAGGGTTTAATTTTTAAGCGGTCCAGGCCCTAGGTCATTAGGCGAGTAGAGTGTACATCAGCCTCTTCGTTCCAAAGGTCGAGTAAATAGATTCTCTTCAAATGGGAAATTTATATTTAAGGGAGAACTATAGTGGCTGAGTTTACCCGGTCCGATAAAGTATTAAAATCTCCTGTCATGACGATGACATCTAAATAAAAAAAATTGCTTGATTAGTCTAACGGTTTCTAATGTAAAATTTAATTCTTAAATGATTATCCACTCAAATTAATAAAAACTTACTTTTTTTAAAGGAAAAAAAGTATATGGTTTTTTGGGATTTTACAGAAAAGAAAATGTCCAATTCAAGTACATACGTACTAAGACATGTCCCTAACTTTTTTTTTCTGACCTCCTAGAAAGAAAATAATAATGACAAATAAATATATACAAATAAAAAGGAATATATATAAGTTGGCAAACTAATACATCTTGTATATCCCTAACGATGTTTTACTATGCACTTAAATTGAACATTTTCTTTTCTATTGTCGGGAGGAACATAGTAGTTTAAGTAGTTATAGTGAATAGAAACTTAATTCAATTTTAAGTCATTATTTATTTATTTCACTTTTTTTTTTAAGAGGGTACCAAAAAAAAATTGTTCCGGTCTGGGTTTAGCGATGAAACTTCCATTTCAGTAGGAAGTGGTTGTAAGGAAGAGTACATGAACATTAAATAACATTTATTAAATAAATCAAAACTTGTATCCTTTTTTGTCTCAACACTTTTTACGCAGATAGGTGTCATAAACTACTATATAATAAGTTAAATTTCCTTTATTTTGAGTGTTGGCAGACACACGTGCGTCTTATTGATCTAGAGATATATTTTTTAATATTAAATTTATTAAACTGGCAGACATCTGGACTACCAATGGTTTCTGAAATGAAGTTTTTCATAAATCAAACTTATTTTCCAAACAACTATAATCAATTTATTTTAGCAAATATCATGAAAACTACTATTCCTACGAAGGTAAAGGTCATAAACTTCTTTATAGTCCATTAAACTAGCTTTAATTTGAGTGCTAATAGACATCTGTACATCACATAGTTCCTGTGATATAGATTTCTCAAACTACTTTCAGTATATTTTAAAGAAATTTTGCTTTTTAAAAAGCTATATCTCGAGAACTATTGGACGTATATAGCTCTTTTAGGGCTAATATTTCAGCAAATTTACTCTTCTTTAAATAATGTTCTCTTAGATTTTCTAGTGTTGTTGGTAATTTTTAAGATATAGAGCTCTTAATGAAAAATTAATGTTTTTTTAAGGTTTTGAAACAACCGCCATTTTTTATTTCCCCCTACTTATACTTGGCAGACTCATCAATTTTGACTAGTAATTATACATAGTTTTCATTAAAGTAATCAAAAATTGGGGTGAGATAACTGCCTTTTTTTCTTCCTGGCCCTTGTAGTATCATGTCCGAATACACTTCAGACATATAGACATTTTTCTTTTTTGTAACAATTTCATTCCCATTCAGTAAGGTGAGATTGTGCCATCCCTTGTGCCATCTCCATGGCTAAAATGGCCGAAACGTTGGACTGTTGAAAAATAAAAAGTATTGAGACAAAAAAGGATACAAGTTTTGATTTATTTAATAAATAATTGCCTTGTCAAGGTAATTATTTAAAAAAAAAAAAACCTAGTCTAAAAACAACAGTAAAAAAAAATCGAAGTCAATAAACTAAATCTTCTTAATTTTAAATTATAAAAAAATAAATATCTTTGAATAAATCCTGATTTAAAATAATTAATTTTAAAAATCAATTTTTTACTGAATCTATTTTTTTTATTACAATAAATGAAAAAAGATAAGACAAATGAATGGCCTTATCTTATTGGGCAGTTATGTCTACATACCATTATTAGGCTGAGGATAAAAGAAAAGAAAAAGAATCCTAACCACTATAAATCAGGTAAATAATTTATAATATATGTTGTAGCAATAAAGGATGTGGAAACAAGCAAACCTTTACCACTTTATTCACCACACATGGATAAGAATTTCGTTTAATTGAATGTTTGTTCAGTATTCTAAAATGAAGGGGAGGATGGTGACGGGAGAGGGCGCATGAGAATCACATGGGAAGGGGGGCATGGCGCATGGGGTCGAGGTAAAGTTGAAAAGGACGATAGTGATCGTACGGGCAGGGAAACCAAAACAACACGAGGCAAGTTGTTCTCAAACAAGAGCCAATTAGTGATAAAACCTTCCGAGAACGTGAAATAACTGTCATTATGAGAACCGTTTAAATTACCCTCAGACAATTATTAACTTGCTCGGGACTCCCCCGGGGGTTAAGTTAAGTTGAGCTCATTTGTAATCTCAACCAGACCACAAGTAGAACGCAGACCGCACTCTAACCAACAAGAAACAGGGAGATTTGTATTTAGAAATAAAAACACCAGCAAAATTGAAAATTATCCTTAAACAAAAAAATAATATATAAATAAATATCTGAAATATGTTAGGAAACCCTAAGGTTCCACATGGTCATGCAGTTCTTCCAATTCTTTCTAGTCACATAAGGTTTTGTAAAATTCAATTTCATCAATCACTGTTAATTTAATTGACTAAATTGAAATGAAGCTCTTTAATAGAAATGTTGAAAACAAGTATAATGAAATGTTGTATTCATAGTATCGGGAATAGTTTCAAAATAGGCATTGTTATTCATAGATATCTTTCTGTACTTCGATATAGTCTGACACCAGAAATTAATTTAAGTGATCTAAATTTTTTTCAGAAATTTGAAATTTGGCTCAAATGTTATTTGTTTCTAGAATGATTTCAATAAAGTATAATAGTATTAATAAATTTTAATAAAGATTTCAATTATCATAATATTAAAAAATATTTTTTATAATACATTATATTATTGTTAATTTTAGAATTAAAAATGAACATTAAAATCATCGGAACTTAAACATATAAGACTATATTGGCACCTACCTACAATGCTACAATTTTTGCCGGAACCATTTTACGAACACTCAACTTAATTTTCTTCTAAAAAAATAGACAACTAAAATGTGTATCTACCTGTCTGGAATAAATTTGGAGATATTTTTTAACAAGGAGATGGTAAACAAAAAATGTCTACAATCTCGGCAAATTTTAAATTATTAATTGTAATATTAGGACAAGTTGAGCACACTTCCACAAATAACAGCCTCAGTGCTTCCCTGCACACAGCGGATCCCAGAAACTGCCTTAAAATGCCCTTCACACAAAGAAAGAACCCTTGTTTATATAATGTATACATATGATGTTTAAAATCGACAAATAGTCAAAGCTAATTACAGTTTTTAATAAGTATACAGTAACAATTATTGTAATAATAATTATATAAGCATTATAAGTTACAATTTAAGAACGTTCAACATAATACTATCCTCTAGGTCCAATGTAGCAATGGGTGCGAGGACTATTAAAAACCAACTAAATTATTAAAATAATATCTACTCATACAAAAAATGTGGAACACAGAGGTTTATTTTTGACGGATTCTTGCTCAAAGTATCAAATAATTTCGGTTATTTTTTGGAATGTCATAACTTTCACAAGATAAGAGGAATGTAAATGTTGAATCAATGACACCGATAAAGGAGAAAAGAGGACGGCACAATCTCACCTTATTAAATGGGAATAAAATTGTTACAAAAAAGAAAAATTTCTATATGTCTGAAGTGTTTTCAGACATGATAGTACAAAAGCCAGGAAGAAAAAAGGCAGTTATCTCACCCCAATTTTTTATTACTTTAATGAAAACTATGTATAATTGCTAGTCAAAATTGATGAGTCTGCCAAGTATAGGTTGTGGGGAATAAAAAATTGTTTCAAAACCTTAAAAAAACATTAATTTTTCATTAAGAGCTCTATATCTTAAAAATTACCAACAACACTAGAAAATCTAAGAGAGCATTATTTAAAGAAGAGTAAATTTTCTGAAATATTAGCCCTAAAAGAGCTATTTACGTCCAATAGTTCTCGAGATATAGCTTTTTAAAAAGCAAAATTTCTTTAAAATATACTGAGAGTAGTTAGTTAATGTAGTTTGAGAAATCTATATCACAGGAACTATGTGACGTACAGATGTCTATTAGCACTCCAATTAAAGCTAGTTTAATGGACTATAAAGAAGTTTATGACCTTTACCTTCGTAGGAATAGTAGTTTTCATGATATTGGCTAAAATAAATTGATTTATATTTGTTTGGACAATAAGTTAGATTTATGAAAAACTTCATTTCAGAAACCATTGGACGTACAGATGTCTACCAGCGCTCAAATTAAAGCTAGTTAAATTGACTACAAAATAGTTAATAATGCTTATCTTTGTAGGAGTAGTAGGTTTTATTATATTTGACAAAATAAACTCACAAAATGTTAATTTCTAGTTGTTTGTATAAAATGATGGATTTTTAAACAAATAAATCTCTAGATCAATAAGACGCACATATGTCTGCCAACACTCAAAATAAAGGAAATTTAACTTATTATCAAGTAGTTTATGACACTTATCTTCGTAGGGGTATTATTTCACAAATGAATATAAATTTGGCAAATGAAAATTAGTCCGAACAACTATAAATCAATTTATTTTAGCAAATTTCATGCAAACTAATACTCCTACGAAGAAAATTATCATAAACTAGTTTATAGCTCATTAAATTAGCTTTAATTTGAGTGCTAAAAGATATCTGTACGTCAAATGGTTTTTGAGATATAAATTTTTGCAAAATAAATATCTGATCTTTCAGAACGTCCCATACAACATTTTTATGAAATGTTGCTTTTTAAAAAGCAATATCTCGAAATTTATTTAACGTAAATGACTCTATTAGGACTCATATTTTAGCTAATGTAATGTTTTTTAAATGGCGTTCTCTTAGGTTTTCTTGTGTTGTTCCTACTTTTTAAGATATAGAGGTCCGAATGAAAAATTAGTTTTTTTTTTTTATCTCTTTGAAACAGCCACCATTTTTTATCCCCCCTACCTATACTTGGCAGGCTCATCAATTTTGACTGTCAAATATACATAGCTTTCATTGAAATAATCAAAAATTGGGGGTGAGATAATTGCCTTTTTTCTCCTCTTCGGCTCTTGTACAATGACTTTATACGAAAAAAATCCTCAAAATCTGATACAATCAGACCCTGTTTTACAGAAATAATTGTGACATTTGGACTACTTCAACACACATCGTCAAGTAGTCAAAGCTATCAGTTTTAAATAAGCATATTGAAATAAATAATAACAATTATTGTACTATTAATTATTTAAACATTATTGGTCACAACAATAAAAGAGCTACCTACATAACATGACCCCTACTAGCAGAGTAGCAATGGGTGAGAGGACCGCCAGCCTGGCTGAATATTGATACTATCAGCCTCATATGATATTCATTGGAGACAAGCCGTTCGCAGAGGCTCTTCTGCCTCTGATGTTTCATTTACCCTAGTACCTCTTCAAACACCTTCTTCTCTTCCGTTTAAATATTTCTGAATAAATGGTTATAAATAACTGATAAGTATTTGGCAAAATCGTACAATAGGCCAAATTTCGAGTCAATTCGTTCATCAATGAACGAAATCCACACAGTGAAAACCTTTAAGAAATAACTTTTGTTTACAGGAACTTGTTACAATGCATCCTTCTTATTATAAAATTGAATAAAACTATTATTTATACGGCATCTGAGTAAATAAATTTTTATGTATTGACTACAAGACTGAATTCAAGATTTTTCTTCAAAAGTTTGATTAAATAAAATATTTTTGTAAATTTTTGATCTTTAACCACTGTTTTTTTTACTGAGAAATTATTGACATTTAACTTTATTAGGATAGTTCTAATTTTGTGTTTACAAAGAAACCCAACCGGCCCACAGGTAGAACGCAGGCCGCACCCTAACCAACAAGAACA
>NW_027110315.1:61812-73889 GCF_000696795.3 Halyomorpha halys
ATGGCCGAATTGGCCGAAACGTTGGACGTGTAAAAACAATAAAAGTTTTGAGACTATAATTTGGATAATGTTTTGAATTATTTAGTAAAATATCTGAAATATGTTAGGGAACCCTAAGGTTCCACAAGGTTATGCTAAACAGTTCTGCCAATTCTTTTCAGTCACAAAAGCTTTTGTAAAATTTAATTTCAACAATTACTGTTAATTTAATTGAGTAAATTGAAACTATCTGCATTAACTTTTTAAAATAATGAAACCAATAAAATATTAATCAATAAATATCACTGTTATTTAGAGTAACTTGTTACAATGCATCATCCTTATTATAAACGGAACACAACTCTTATTTATGTGGTGTAAGACTGAGTTAGCCCCTTAGACCCTTCAAAATAGAGTTAGCAGGTACAATGATTTGCTTAATATTAGATATGAATATAATCGAAATGTAAAGCTATAATAATAAATTAAAAATCATGTAAATTAACACACAAAAATGAAAAAAAAGAAAAAAAAACACACTGCATATTTAACATTATCAATCTCACAAAAGTTATGTATTTTATTCTAAAAACAGATAACCGGATGTAATTTTGAGGTTTTCAGACGACTCTATTAGAATAGCACTATTTAATCATTTTTTTAGGATACTTTAATCTGTAATAATAAATATTAGTTTATGTGAATATTAATAATATGTAAGTATGTAAATAATTAAATATACTAAAAATAATATTATATAGAAATAATGAAAACAATTCTCTATCCTAAAAATCAAGTTGAACCATCTTAGGGTCTCTGTGGAGATTTTTATTCCTTGACTTTTTTTTGTATGCTTTATCTATTTCACGAATGGCAAGTAGTACAAAGAAAAATATAAATTTTAGATTTCACTAAAAAAAAAAAAATTATATATTTTTTTTAAATGCACTAAATTATTTTTAAGATATCTGCTTCTAGAAAAACGTAGAACGTAGACATTTTTATGTGGATTTCAAGCATTAGATTAGGTTCAATGTTTCGTGTAAATGAGAAATAAAAACATTTTATTTTTTTTTCACAAGAGTAAAATTTACTAAGTATACCTGTCCTAAATCAATTCGGAAATGTTAGTAAAATGAACGCACCAAATTATTAAAATAATATCTGATCGTAAAAAAAAAGAAAAAAAAAAGGAGAAACTAGAAGGTCTATTTTTGGTAGATTTTAATCTTTACTTTTCGCTCAATGTACTAAATAAATTTCGTTAACTTTCGTGTAAGGGAGTAAAATTGAGTTTTCTTGCTTCAAGATAAGAGGTTTGTGAAAGTGGCACCTTAGGAATTACAAATAGAGGCAATAAAATGAAAAAAAGGTTCATGAAGTTCTACGCCTAGTTATCTACAGTTAAAGGAGCAGTGACGCACAACTAGGGCAACCCAACCACAACCCGAAGACTGAAGCCCAGGCTGCTGCAGGATATCCTGTTATAAGTTCTGTAATTATTAGTTCTGTTATCGTCACTCTAAAATTTTATTTTATTTTAATTTTTTTCTCTTTATCTTTTTCTTAGATTAACCTTTTTTCCATTAGAAGTCAATTATTTATTTTGTTAAATCCATAAATTTCATTGTTTTTGTTATTGATTATACTTTTATCTTTCATTAAGAATAATTATTTTACTCTACTTATTTTATCTTAATTTTTTTTTATTTTTAAGGTTGTATAAAGTTAGGGGTGTCTTTTGTATGAGTCTATATGGGATATAGAGGCCCTCCCCCCATAATCAATTGTTTAAAAAAATGTAGCTCTTTCATTAACCATGTAATGCCATATTTATCTATTAGTCTGAAGTGAAATTCATTGGTAATAAAAAAATGGATTTAAAAAAACTCTTCAATATTTGGGACGGACAATATCATCTCATTTTACGAAAATAAAAGTAAAAGATTCATAAAAAAATTCCAGTAGTATTAATTATTCCTTATTTTTTTTAATAAATACAGCAATAATCTAAAAGACATTAATTCAAGAATGAGGTTGAAAGTTGCCTATTATTTTAAGATCAGCCTTAGATGTTTATACACAGCAAAACTTGAACAACCCAAAGATAGTAGAATTTACTTAATGATAATTAGAAGGAGGGAAAAACTCCCATTAGCACAACCCTCTTCCCAAATAACCCCTCAAATTAATGCCCTTAATACCTGAAGCGTTCACGGGTTACGGGGGATGAAACTGACTACATCGCTCGAGGGGCAGTACTGCGTCGGTACGTGAAAGGGTGGAAGCAGTAATCGGATAAAACGCCGCACTTTACATAACTTAATTTGCCTGCTTGTGTGTTGTCCTCGGGTTAATTGTCCAGGTAAAGGGACACAAGGTGGCCAGCAGACTACTAAAAGCCTGGAGCCACTCCTGTATGATATTGCACTCACGATGGAAGGTTTCATGGACTCTTCCAGAATAAAGAGGAAACGATGGCTTAATTTGAACTATACTCGCCCACAACTTTTCATCCATACTAAAAGAATGTTATAAAGATAAAATGTTTATCCTTCTGGTTAAATAAATGACATTTTTATTTGTTAATCTGATTTAACGCGTAAACATTGCTACCTCCCAACTTGGAAACAATTTGGTGTGGTGTGCGTATCACACAGCCTTCAAGAACCATCTCACTCTGATGTTAATTTTAACCTCGCTCGTTTCAAAACAAATATGTCTAAATTATTCACTGTTGCGATTCTCTTCCATACTAATTTCCGAAAGAAGCAGACTGACAGATTTACTCTCTCAATGGTCTTAATAATATTTTGCGTTGTAAAATTTTAACATTTATATCATTGTTGACTAAAATTTTCATTTTACTCTTAACCTCTTGTTTAATGCTAAATTGTTGTTGAATAAATATCGAAAATGCTGAGAATTATTTCATTGTATTGAATAACTTAATATATAATATTCATTGTATTCAAGTTAATCATCTTATCAACTTAAAGGCTGTAATATAGTTAAGGTAAAATTAAAAATTCAAACAACAAAAAAAAGTCAAACTCGGGTTAGAATAGATGTTTTATTAATATATTTTTGTCACTGTAATACTTTTTATGTTAAATATGTTTTATAAAATCTATGGCTTTCCAACAATATATAATACGTCAACAACACTACTCTTATTTTTCGAAATATGTGTTTTCAGTTTAGAAAAAAATAATTTTCCTCTTACCTTATAGACTTTTTAAAAATAATTTATTGTACATTAAGAGCATATAAAACTGGTTAAAGTAACAATGTTATAAAAATATGTTGTGTGGAGAAGGGCTCGGATGAGACTGTCGACTAAGAGATAAAATAACAAATTACAAAAGGATAAAAAATAAAAATCACACTATTTCTAGGAACCTTATTTTTCTATGTGTACAATTCCATTGGAAAGAGTTGAGGTTCTTAGAGCTAGATTATACTATGAAGAATTAGGTAAAATACAATAAGTAACTAATATATAATTCCCTTCTCCCCCCCTACCCAATCTCGGGAAAAAGTTTGAAAAAATTCAAAATACATGTATTATTTCCAAGTTAAATACGACAAAAATTATAATTTTTGGTTTATCTAATTTTTAACGTATTTAAAGTATTTATTTTTGGTAAATAGGAACTTAAAGAGACATTAAAAAAATTAAAGTATCCTCAAAAAAACATATATAAATATATAAAATCCCTTACCCTGATACGAATATAATATTAAAAAGTATTAGCTCATATTTATTTTTATATAATAAATCTTTCATAAACCTGTTAATTGATCAGGCTGATATTCAAAATCAATTAACCGTAGATTCAAATCTTAACTAAAGAATTAAAAAGTTGGAAACAATAGTTGGCCTTTCGTACTCGTTTTAATTTATGATTTCTTTCAAAGTTGAAGTTTTAATGAGTTCTTGACAGCTTAAGTTTCGAACTCTTTAAAAAACAAACAGTTTTAATCAACCTCTTTTCAATTAGTGAAACAATAAAAATAATCAACAAAAGGCGTTTATAACTAATTGTTTTAATTGACAATACACCTAGAATTCGTGCAACACCAGAACCTCCATTAACAGATATCTGTAAAACATTTGAAAATTAAAAGGCTTCACTTTTTTTCGACTTCTCAAGCCGGTATATTTTAATTAAGCATTTCAAGTTTTAATAGGACGTTCCGGTTAGCTTTTTATAAGTCCTCATATCGACTTTTCATTCTGGAAACATATTAACTGTCATGTGTCCACGGATTATTTATATTTGAATTATACATCTTTACATATTTAAATTTAAAACTTGAGTTAAAATTTGAGTAAGCTACTCATAGTAATTTAAGGACTGTTATTATTATAAAGAATTAATAACAAAAAAAAATTTAGTTGTTTATGATATCAATGTTAAAAGATATAGAATTGTATATAAGAGTGTAAATGTGACTAGAGATTATATTATTTTATCATTATGCTATTTTATTTATTTATTTTTTCATACACATAGTTTGATTATGTTCATTCATTATCCTTCGTTTTGTATATATTTTAAGATAGATTTTTTTTCATTTATTTGTTTATTTTTATTCTTATTTTATTTTATTTTAGTATGAATGTGATCATTCATCACTATTACCTATTGCCCAAAACTGTGTGGCAGATTGTAATATCTATCAATAAATAAAAAGTATTTTAAAACTAAAAAAAAAAAAAAAATAAATAAATATAGATGAACCAACTAGACAAAATTATACTGGCTACGGCTACATATATAATTCCAAAAAATATAGTAAGCAAAAATAATTCATTGTAAATTGAACCAATTTCCTGCTCGTAACCAGCTCATTCCTGCAAGAGCTGAGTCATGATTTAGATAATCCCTTATCAAGACTAATTTATGAAAGTTAATTTTTATTTTTCGCAACTTCTTATCTAGAACTCTCAACTTTTATCAGTTTCAAGATCAGATAACATAACTAATTATTCCTTAACACGAATATATAATTTGACTATTTTTTTTTTATAAATAAGAAAGTAGAGTAGTATAAACGTGTCAAGTAATTTTTATTTTATTTCAGGAAAAGTATGTTTCGGCTGGAAAAGGAGAGAGAGAGAGAGAGAGAGAGGGTGATATAGCCCTACTCTGCTTCAAAGCAAAGGTGAGCCATAAAGGTCACACCCACAGAGGTAGCATTAATATTGAGGTCAACAGTAATATCCACCATAGTAATCTAAACTGAAATAAAGATAAAAATAGTGATCGGCTCGTAACCTTTCCCAACTCTGCCACGCCCCTGGTCCAGCATAAGCCCCAACTTTTTGGCTTCCCTTTTTCTGCTGTCTTACCCCCTCGATTCTTTCCTCTAAGGATGTTCCTAATTGGTATTAGTGCATAATAATTATAACCGTTTCACCTGACTAATAATTTTTATATCATTTATTTCACTTCGTGAAAACATGTTTCAATGGTTTCCAATTATATTATTTTAAGCACTATTCGTTTGAATTTTTTAAATATTTAAGTACATTATATATCAATAGAAAATGTATTTTTAATAATCACAATATATTTTTTTGTAAATACATAGTTTAGGAAGCTAATCAGTAGTGAAAATGGATAACTATTTTATTGTAGTGATCCTCTTTAGATCCATATAACAAGCACAACAATATTCAGTCCCTGTTAATGATTTAAAAAAGGTTCAAACCCTCTCCCCTCCCCAGTTAGAATCCCACCTCCAAAACATCATGCATATGAATTACAAATAAAAAGTGTAAAAAGTATACAAAGAGAAACATAGAAAAAAAAGTTTTCTTTAATTTCAATATAAACTGTAATATGTTGACTTCAATTTCGTCAACTAGTTGAGAATGGCCGCTTAAATTAAAAACTATACAAGAGTAAATCACGTGTAGAACTTTCCCAGATTCAAATATAATTTTTTATTGACTGATCATTTATAAATGAGACGGGATATGGTTCAGTTTATTAGAAACCAAAAGCAGGACATCAAAAAATTTGTTGTCATAAAGTAGAAATTCGTTACCAACATACCAAAATACATGAGCTAGCAATTTTCAGAATCTAAGTATGGTCTCGTTCGTCTCAAACTCCTCTAAAAACGGAGCTGTAAACAAATAACTATTAGAATCAAAATTTTAGGTAATATAGGCATAATTTCTGTAGCCATAGGGTTCGAAAGACCTCTCCTGGGGCACATCCAGCCTTTATAAAGTTGAATCACTGTTGGGCGCTACAGTCCTTGTAGGACCTGGGCCTCTGCCACCGTTCTTCCTCATGCCTCGCGGTCTCCAGCGAGACTCCTCCAATGTATGATTCCCAGCCACCGACTCCTGGGTCTGCCCCTTTTCCTTTTTCCTCCTGGTGCACCATTTAGCATTCTTTTAGGCAACCTACAGCACTCCATCCTTTCCACATGTTCCAACCATCTTAGCCTGCTCTTCTTAGCATAAAGGATATCAGGCTCTCCCTACAATTCTTTTAGTTCGTCATTGCGTCTGATTCTCCACCTGTGCTCCTCTTTAATGGCTCCAAAGATCTTTCTCAGGACTCTTCTCTCCCGAACCAGTAGAGCTCTTCTATTTTTCTTGGTTAGAGTCCACGTCTCACTGCCGTACATTACCACTGGCCTAATTATTGTTTTGTACAACATAAGCTTTGCTTTCCTGGAAAGACTTTTGTATCGGAGAGCTTTTTGTAGGACAAAAAAACATGGTTTCATGGTACAATTCTGCCCTTGATACCCATACTTGGGGAAAACTGGCGGTTGAGAGTGATCTTTAACAAAATATTTTCTTACATAACCGTTCTTAAAGAATCAATTTTATTTTTTATACTTATTTATTGATAATATTACAATCTGTGACAAATTTGGGCAATGAGAAATAGTGGTAATTGAACACATTCATACCAAAAAAATACTATGTAAAATACATTATATACAATATTTGCAATCTCGATCTGAGGATCCCCGATCTCACGCTTGAGGGGGAACAGCTGAGACCCTCGAATTCCCAGCGCAGCCCTCTCACCGCGTTACTGGTAATGAGACAATAGAAATTAAATAAGTGTGCTAAAGACACAATCCCTCTACATGAGCGGAGCATCTAGCCATTGCCAGAATTTCAATTATCGACTTTATTTTTACTAAAGGTCTCTTGGCCACTGACGTTTCAACCTTCGAGGTAGGTTGAAGGATGGGTGGAATTGGATAAGGATTGAACTAAAGAATTAGGATAATTAGAAAGGTTTATATGAAATTTTGGTTGGTATGAGGTCAAGGACAAAAAGGATATGAAGGTCATTGTGTAGTGTTCTGTTGGAAACGTAATAGAATGCATTGGGTTAAGTGGTAAGTACTGTACCCTCGATCCTTCATAAGTTCTAGTGGTGAAGGTTTTTTTTTTTTAATTCATTATAGGCTGATATTTTTATGAACGGGATAAAAACAATTAATTTTAATACTTTTTGTTTTTCATCCATTTTTTTCCCAAAGAATGTTGAGGTAGCAAACCTCAGAATCATTGTACAAAATACTAAAACTCCTCCGAAACTTTCCAGGCTAAAACATCCAATAGCTGTACTAGGTCTGTATTACTTGGCACTCTTTTGGGAACACTTGTCCTTTAAGAGCTTTTTACCGACCACTCTTCTCCGTCCTGCCCTGCCTATAGTAATTGAAAGTAAACTTTCGGCAGTGCAGTTAAACTAACAAGCGGAGATGGAGGAAGCGGTTTACCTAACCCGCAGCGATTATATTTTCAACTGATCAATATCAAACGTGGAAACAATGTACCGAGAGAATTAGATTGAACGTAAACATAGTGGCTGTGTCAGCTTCCCCCAGCTTGACAACTTCCACTAATAAATTTTGAATTCTAAAAAAGCAAGTCCTAAACTCGAATAGGCATTGTTAGCCTTCAAATTATCTGGCCATAATAAATTAAATCCTCCCCACGTACGATACCAGCACTGTTCTCCCGTAAGGATCCTGTTTATATCTAATAATATTCATTTATCATTTATTCGTAAAGACGAATCCTTAATTCAAAAATATATTTGTACCGATGATACTGTTACAGTCATGTACTACCCATCAAACTAAATTAAAATAATTACTAAAAGACCAAAAACTTTTAAAAAAACAAGTATCTTAAAAAAATTGGGGTTAAATCTTAGCAATGAATAACAGAAACCATCATTTTCATAGAATGATGGCCTATCTTTCCCTTGTTGAACGTTTTAGATACTCCTATTCAAGTTGCTTAAACCCTAAAATACTTTAGATTCTCGTTAGACAATAGATTGTTTTTCACCCACAATAGTAATTTTAAAATAGCAAATGCAAAAAAATAATATACAAAATATTCTAATATTTTAAAAAAAATCAATTTATTACCTATAAATCAGTACTGAGACCCTGGAAGAACGAATATAATGAAGGGATTAAGATAGCATAAAAAGTGAAGCCATGAAGGCACATAAGGCACTCCAGGGGCGTGGCAGAGTAGTAGGGGAAGGGTGCCAGCCAATGCCTGCCTAGCGTCTGTTTCAGTTTAGGTTCCAATGGTGGAAATTCCTTTTAAGCTCAACGTAAACCTTTCTTTCGTGGGCTTGGCCTTTTTGGCTTTAACATACCAATATACAAGACAAATACAGTACATATTACCTCAGCAGAACAAAACCATTCTAAAACAGACGTGAATAAACAACTTTTAAGTATCATTTGAAGAAACCTTTTCCTGATTCATTCCATTTGTATTGAAATTCTTTTTCTAATGTAATAGGGTGTAAACATAAAGCTATTTAGTTATATAAAAATAATCCAAAATTCACATATTACTTTTAATTTTAAAGAGCAAAAACTGCGAGAGAGACCAAAAATATTGTTAAATATAAATAGAGAATTCCAATCACATAGCTTCATCAAGATAAAAAATACATAAATGAAAACACAAAAGTAAAAAAAAAAAAAAAAAAATGGTATCTATTTAAAACCTTGAAGTAACTTTTGACCAAACACTTTCCAGTACACCACAGATCTAACAAATTTCCTGAAGGACCATAGCAACTTTCAAGCAATTCAATTGACTGTCAACTCTTAGTTTTCTTTGTTCCCCCTCCCCCCTCCAACAATTATGATGGCTGTCTGATCTACGGAGGACTCTCATGAGGACTTTCCTGTGCCGAGTGATTAGAACTCAAACCCTCCTCTTTGTGCTACAGAACTAGCAATTTATAACCTCCACTCAATCCCATACTACCAGTTTCCTTCCCTCTGACTTCTACCCCCCCCCACCCCACCGAACTGCGTTTGACAAATCCTTCTTAACCTATCTTGCCTCTTTCTGGAACTGTATCCATTAAACGTAATGTACGGTAGTTCCCTCATTCAAATCCATCCCTTTCAATCTCTCCTCTCTCTTCTTCAATCAGAATGTTTATAGTATAGTACACATGGACATCTCTGTAAATATTTGAAGTAGTTTTTCACAACTTTTTTCAATTACTCTATTACCCTTTATATAAATATATTCTTAATTTTCATATTAGGTATATATTAAATATGTCCCCCCAAAATGTATTCTCAAATTATTTTAAAGAGACTACGTCCCAGAAATAAAGCCAGTTTCCATTTCATTTTATTTCCAAAGTCTAAAAAGATACATCAACCAAAGATAAATAATTACTCCACGACTTATAAACACATACTGAAAAAAAAAAACCACTCTTCAAGCAAAAGAGGAACCAAGAAGATCATACCCACGGAGGCTAGGTTTACGTTGAAGCAAACAGGAATGTCCCTCGTTGTAATCTAAACTGAAACAGAAAGCAGCCAGGCTCCTACTCTTCCCCTGTTACGCCCCTAGCCCGTCGTAAGGCCTGACTATGTCTTTACCTTTGCTATCAGCTTACTCCTTCCGTTATATTGCTTCCACCAAGACAACATCTGAGGAAATTTAAATTTAAATGGATGTTTGAAATAACATAAACGTACAAAAAAAAATATTTATTTAAAAAAGTAACGAAAAAAATAAACAATACTTTTCTAAATAACTAAACTTCGTGCTATCTTTGCCTTAAAAAAATCATTTTATACAAGACTTCAGGCTCCTCATCATACTGGTACAAAGTCTATGTACTAATTAAAAATATTTCAAAAAAATATCGTTTTATCTTTATTTATCAAAGCTCTAAATCTTCCTAAATAATAAAGATTTGAACAAGTAAAAATCTGATTCGACTTTTACTCACAATGAAAATTCGTATTTAAGGGTTTATCAAGGTGTAAATATCGAATATCAACTTTGTACCTCTGAATACTACATTTTAACAAAATATGATTACTTCATTAATGTGATATGAGAAGATTGGGTGGATTTGGCTTTTTACAATTCGAACTCCTGTCTCCATTTGACCCCGTTAGTTTTTCAATATTTTGTATTTTCCGTAGTTGATTATTGCTAACAATGAGGATTGTTTAAGTTTTCAAATAAACAAAATTAAAAAAAAAAAAAAAAAGTATTTGAGAGAAAGATTTTAAAAAAATTCACCATTTAAACCCAGCAAGACTATTTCAATAAGGTTCTGAATTAAAGCTTATTTAATTGTGCATAGATTTACCGAGCTTAATATAATTCGTTAGAGCTGTTTTCGTGAAAATCTTGATAAAGGATAAAATCAAGTTTCTAAAAAAGTCGATTTTAATGAAAAAGTGTAACATTCCTAGCATGCACTTGTCCTAAATGTATAATTTCAGTTTGGAAAGACTTTTTTTATTTTTATGTTACGCTGTTCAAATTTTACGTGAGTTAGTTATTTGGATTTAGGGGACCTCAAAACTTGTTTTTCCTTCAAAAACTGTAATTAAAATTTTTTCACCATCGCAATTCTTCCACTTATTATATATTCTATATATGTAGGTGAGTGAAAGTAAAAAAGGGTTGAATTAAGAAAAATATTTAATAGAAAATTCTGTAAATTTATTTACACATATAAAAATAATAAAATAAAATAAGAAAGAATAAAAACTTTATTAAATTTAAATTTATTAATCCTAGCAGATCTACTATACAAATCAAGGAAAATGGGTCCCAACTCCTTCATAAAAAAAAAGAAAGAAAAATATCAGGACAGGATAGTGACTCTAGAATCCGGCAGAGATGGATGAGTGACTCACCTACTGCGGGCTTTGTCTCCTCTTAAAGGAGATTAATTAACCGAAATCATCAAGGCTCCGCCTCTTACAATAAATCAACACTGTCACTGCCCCAGTCTGAAAAATATATTTTCTTCCTCATTCTTTCAATGCCCCATCATTTCATTTATCCGAGCTAAATAATAATACGCGGGATGAGCTAGTTTAAAATTAAGGAGTAAATATTAACCCTAGTAATTTTTTCAATGCAAATTTTACTAATTTCACCTAATTTTCAAGAGTTAAAAATATTTTTAATTCATAGATTAGATTTAATCAGATAAAAGCTTTCATCTTTGGCTTCGAATTGAATTAAACAGATATTGTCCTAATTCTTTCGTACGATTGAAGAATATTCAAAACAGTATAAGTAAAATTAATTTATTTAAACTATTTAACAGGAAAAAAAAAAATAGTATGAGAAACTGAGTTTTATATTAACGGGCACCTTAGCTAACTAATTCGCAACAGCGGTGTTGCGTAGAGAATTATTTGATTTAGATGCGAGGTGGTAATACAGATACTTTATACAATGTGGCATACTGAACTATTTTACACAATATTCCTTCTTTTTTTCTTACCTCTTATGCAAAAAAGTGGATTTATTGAAATAGTTAAAAATCCATAAAAACTGGACCACCCAGGACTGCTATACAAGAACCGTAAATTCGTACCCCCTACATATTATCACATTATCTGTTCTTATCTCTCAGACAGGTTATTTCAAGTAAATCACAACAGCGCTTATTCATCCCTGTTTCCTCAGTCTGCTGGTGTACTTCAGGCTAGTATCCTTGTTCCTATCATTTATACAGTGTTTACAGCTGACATCCCAACCCATCCTAACACTATTCTCACCACGTATG
>NW_027110315.1:74099-82477 GCF_000696795.3 Halyomorpha halys
ACAGTATCTTTTAATAATACCCCACTTATTCCTGTTGAGCAGATCCGTTACTTAGAAATAAATCTGAACAAAAGACTGACATGGAATCCTCATACAAGACTGAAAAGACAGGAAACTGCTCGTAGATTCCGACTATTATAACATTTACAAGACAAACGGTCCAAACTCCCAATCCATTACAAAAGACTGATCTACATGACTATTATAAGGCCTATCTGGACATACGGAATTGAGCTATGGGATCCACTAAAACATATAATTTCTCTCGAATCCAATCCTTACAGTCCAAAATCCTTCTTAAAATCTCCTTACTTTGTCAAAAATCAAATCATACATCAGGACCTCAATGTCCCCTATGTTGCCGATTTGGCCAGAACCAGATACCAATCCTTCCATAATTAACTTCCCAACCACCCAAACCAACTCGTTTCAAACCTGGCTTCTCCTTCACCACATAATAATCCTCCTAGGCGTCTAAAAAAAAGATGGCCTCAAGATCTTCTCCTTTAGAAGTGTTTTTGGAGTTCTATCAATGGGTAGATTCTCCACATGTTTGTATCATGTCATTATATCGCTTACAGCAAATTTACTTGATGTGTATATATGTATGCAGTTGTAAATAACAATAAATAAATTATTAAAAAAAAATAATTCAATAGTTTAAAACAACAATATGATATTATTTTAAAGACGTAAAACTATATCAACTGAGGTATGGCGCTTATCCCTCACATGTTAACCGACTGAGCTCTTTCCAGAGTAGCCCGTCGTACATAGTTGCTTGAAGAATTGAGATTAACTCTAAAACATTCCTCGATTACCTGCTCCTTTCGGTACCAATAAGCTTTATTTTTAATCAACTCTTTTGCTAGGATGTAAGGTAAGCAGAAATACGGCATCTTCAGAACTTTTAAAATATAATTTATATTTGTTTCCAGCGTATTCGAGTATACAGAGGAGTTAGCTGTTTCCCAAGCTGAAATATAATTAGACGTATATTGGGAGGGGGACCTTTAAAATATATATAACTGAAGACAGGAAATGCACGTCGTTTCCGACTATTACAGCACTTACTAGACAAACGGACTAAGCTTCTAACTCGTTACTAGAGGCTGATCTACATCACTAATAAGGAGAATCTGGACATACAGAGTTGAACTTTAGGGCTCCACTAAACCTTCGAATTCCTCTCGTATGCAATCCTTACAATCCAAAATCCTTCGCAAAATCCACAATGCTCCTTACTTTGTCACAGCTAAAATCCATAAATACATAAAACCTTCATGATCCATCATAACCGATCTAGACCGAACTAGATATCATCCCTTCCATTATAAACTCCGTAACCAACCAAATCCACTAGTTTCTAGCCTTGCTTCTTTTTTAATTGCTGACAATCCTCCAAGGTGTCTGAAAAGAAGATGGTCACGAGACCTGCTAATGTAAAAACGTTATTAGAGTGCTATCTATGATTAGTTTTTCTACACACCTGTATCACTCCATTATAAACTTACCTAAAATTTACTGGACGTAACAGTATATACAGCTGTGAATTTCAATAATGTTATAAAAAAAAAGTTGTCGAGAACGTCATAGTGTTCGAAACCTGCATAACACACCACTGAGATTTATTTGTTAACTTCTAATTTGTTTCTATATATTTATTTATTTATATACAATACATTCTTGCCATTCAAGGCATTTTAAGGAGTAATGTTTCTTAAGCCAGCAAGGATCATTAAATTAAAAAAACACGTGAAGGGCATAGATGAAGAACTGGAAGGGGGAAGAGGTTAGGAGGAGGATGTTTGAACTGGAGAGGAGACCCAACACCAATGTACCAGTTGCAAGCAGTAAATAAACACCGCTTGTGACAAATATAAAAAACTGTTTATGGATGAGCAATTTACACGTTTGACACCTGGGTGTTATGAAAGCGAAAACTGCGTTAACTATTATCAAGTTACAGACGTCTTCTCCCAAAAGAGTTCGGTATCTTTGTCCCCATTCATTGATGTGTTATGCTCTTACTGCTCTAAGTTTAAAACATAACTATTTGAATTATTTATTAACAAGTTTACATTGTAGTCGCTCGTCAGGATTCAACAGCTAACATCTGCTAGATTCCGATCGGACAAGTCACATTGTTCTCTAGACATTGCTAAAAATAATTTATATTAAATACAATTATTCGTTGGAAAACTTATTCTTATAATACTTACTTATAATGAAGTGACATGATGCAAATTACGTAACCGCTAGGAAAAAAATTAAGGTAACACAAATGTCTATCGGAGTCATTTTCAGTTATTCAATTTTTTTTTTCTTAAGGCAATCCACGGTGAAGGTGATGTTTGCCTGGTTTTCTAAAGGTGACCAATCTATTCTAATCATGGTGGGGGGGGGGGGGTCAAGTTCTTCATTTTGTGGGCCCGCACTTAATGAAAAAAGTCAATACCCCTTGGCCGGATTCGAGCCGGCGTCGCACGCAGATCTCAGGACTCAATTATTTATTAAAAAAGTTTTTAACACATGAAATTAAAAAATTAAATTAAATTACTTCCTTAAAATAATGAAACTCAATTAACATTTAATAATAACATTCCGCAGTACTCAGTAAACAAATATATTATTATGGGGATTGTTCCAGTATTTAAATACACTTAGTAACTGACAAAAATACAAAGAAGGTCTTTATTTATCTAAATAAAGTTCTCTCTGAAGAATTATGTACAAAATCTAAAACTTCATAAATTTGATCTTCGGAGACAATAATTTGTCTATTTTGACATTTTCCTCTGAGCTCCGGCGTTTAAGTGAAGTTGGCGTTAGTTGACTCATTTATCAACGTCATGTCCTATAACATTACACCGAGACTTCTAAAACAGTGGATTATCAACTTGGGAACTTTTGCGGTGCCATTTTGTGGTTTTCCCTCCGCGGTCGGGTAGGAACTTGGAAGCCCATCTCTTTAGGATGCTATTATGGTCGGTGTTCGCGAGGTTTATGAATTTCGTATGACACGAGTTTTTCCGACGTTTTCCTAACTCAACCATTTTCCTTGCCCTCATTCTATGAAATTTTCCTGGATGTCTTAAGCTAATTGTGTGACTCTCTTAATAGTTTTTCTTTGAATTTCCATATGAAATATAAGCTCAAATTCATTTATTCAATATAACCCTCATATTTTATTTTAAGGACCGTATAGAAAATAACAGACACCATCTAATTGGAAAGTTTTATTTCATCCATTATTAAAGGAAATAATGTGATGAATGAGTTTTACTAGCGATGTGAGGAAATACGAATATAAATGTTTGTAAGTGAAGAACTATTTTTTAGAAATTTATCATAATAAAATGTGTTATTAATTGTTAACTATACTCGTTTTTTAAAGAAAAACGAATTGAGCATAATTAACCTGCGATAGGAAAAATATTTAGATACTTGGAAAAAACAATTGTAAGATATAAGAGCAGAAATAAAGCTTCATATCTCACGCCATTCAATTTCAAGAATTTTTAAATATTGCTCTTGTCGGATTTACACAATCCGATATTTTCGGCTCTATTTGGATTTTCTATAAAGTCGAGGTAAGGGGTCTCATTTTCTGATTTCCCACGTACACCGAAAGACCCTGAAGAAAATGCGAACGCGATGCCACCTGATATTATCTATTGTGGCATCCAAGATAGAACCTGGACTGCCCCTACCAAGGCAGAGTCGATGACTAGCTAAAATGTTTTATACACTTCATTATAGCCATTTTTATCCTTCAATTGAACTAGGAGAAGCAACGTTATTTACGCACACCCGGCGATATCCATGGTTTTCACAACTCAACCTGGACGACGGAAGCTACTAGAAGATGCAGAAGTGACCGCGACGACGAAGCTTCCAACGCAGTTACCCAGATAAGCTATAATATCATAATGAATGAGACCTCTATTTAATTTGTTTATTATATTTCAAATTTCATAATTATTAACCCACTAATTATAACTATAATTATTAACTAACACGATCTGCCCCTCCGGGAACTAATATTTAATTAAACAAAATATATATCAATGTTGTTCTGAAGGCAAAAGATGTCACAAGTCAAACCCCCTTGTTTCACACTAATTTAACGAAATTCAACATACATTCGGAATACCTGCAGCAATCCACGGACAGGTCTCGGTGTAAGCAGCTCGATTAAACTATTTTAAAGTCTCTTCTTCTGGTTTCAAGCAAATATTTAAAATGTGATATAGGACCTCGCTCCATGTGGGTCTTAGTAGGGTGGGTCTGGGTGGGAAGGATGACCTTTTTTTCTATTATAATCTCCTCTTGTGAGATTGTGACATACCGTACATCGATTAACCAACTCGCAATAATTGTCTGTTTGAGAAGTCAGATAAGTAAGGCAACCACGGAGGGCAGTAGAGAAGGGTTTCACGCCGTTTTTTCAATTTCTGCTTTTTATTTCTTTTTAAATATTGCTCGAATAAACTGAAATATTAGAAAAGAAAACAATGAACATTTTTAGATCTCTTTGATAATGGGCTGATGGCTGAAACATTGGAGAAAAATAAACAAAGTTGAGAAATAATGATCTTTTTTTTTTGTTTATTTATTGATATTTACAACTGTATAAAAAATACAACAAGTAAATTTGATCATAATGACATAATGATATGATACAGCTCGTAGAGAAACTACCCAGTAGTAGAACTCTAAAAACAGTTTACAATATATATATAATACAAGGTCACGAGGCCATCTTTTCAGGCCCCTCGGAGGATTGCCAGGAATGGAAGAGAAAGCAAGCTTAGAAACTGGTGGGTTTGGGTGGTTAGGGAGTTTATTATGGAAGGAATAATATCGGGTTCGGACTAGATCGGTTACATAAGGAACATTTGGGTCTTTATGGATGGTTTTATTAGTAACAAAATAAGGAGCATTGAGGATTTTACGAAGGATTTTGGATTGTAATGATTGGATACGAGAGGAATTTGAAGGTTTAGTGGAGCCCCAAAGCTCAACTCCGTATGTCCAGATGGGCCTTATTATTGTCATGTAGATCAGTCTTTTGTAATGAGTTGGAAGTTTAGACCGTTTGTCTAGTAAGTGCTGTAATAGCCGGAATCTGCGTGCAGTTTCCTGTCTTTTCAGTCTTGTGTGAGGATTCCAGGTTAGTCGTTTGTCAACATGTAGTCCAAGATAACGAATCTGTTCTACAGGGGTAAGAGCCACATTATTAAAGTATACTGTAGGGCAGTCGGCAGGTTTACGACGAAGAGTAAATGCGATTTGATGAAAATTGTTGGGATTTATTTTTATCCTCCGATTTCGACACCATTCTTCGAGGATTGTGATATAGGACTGGAGAGTTTGGGATGCAATCAAAGGGTTATTACTAACTGTGAGCACATATGTGTCATCACCATACGTGGTAAGGATAGTGTTAAGAGTTGTTGGGATATCAGCTGTATAGACGGTGTAGAGAATGGGACCGAGAATACTACCTTGAGGAACACCACCGGATTAAAAATAGAGAGATGAATAGGAATCATTGTGGTTTACTTGGAATAATCTATTAGTAAGAAAGGAACGGATGATGAGAAAAAATGTAGGAGGTAGGAATTTACGGAGTTTGTAAAGCAGTCCCGGGTACCAGACTCGATCAAAAGCCTGAAATAATAATCAAAGGATATTTACATTTTAATTTAAATTAGGTACTCTTAAACGTAAAATTAATATATTAATAAACTAATAAGGATTTTATTTATTTTTTGTAACTTAGATTTGAGAAAAGAGTTATCTATTTAATTTGTGTTGCCTTCCACAAAACACAGAGGGACTCAGTGGTTTCGCAAACACTAGTTGTGAAATGGGTCCATTGACCCAAATGGTAACCTTAGAGAAAGGCAAACAAGGAGATGCTTGGAGTGCTATACCTAGTGCTTATACAGGATCAACTTTCAACGAGTCCCTTCGCCAACAACTTATTGACTTGGTCTCTTTCGGCTCCACCCAGTTGGATTTCGAGTTTCAGCGTCTGATATTTCTTCACATTTTTAATAAATATTTGATAAAAATTATATGGAATTTTGAATTAAATTGTACAGCTGCTATTAAAAAATTCCAAAACAATTACGTCTATCAAATACCAATAAATAACAAAGTAATCAGCGATTTTCCAATCGGTTTCATAAAGATTGAAAAAGATAAGAACATATTGATGCAAACAAATTGGCTAATCAAGCAAGCTAGTTAAATGGGCCATGGATATGTGAAAAACCTCTACTACTAAAAATTACAATAAGGTTCTGACACTTTAACATTTCAATGCCTCTGTTACTGAGAATTTTGCAACCTTTGTAGTTGAGATTCGATTTCTTAGATTTTTCCGATGTCTACTCCATTAATTGTGGGTCAATAAAGACAATTTATCAATGTTGGGCAGGTTGCGACACTTTTACAAACATTTGAATTTCTTCTGCACCTGCTTTGTTTTTCAGTACTATCCTAGATTTTGTACAAAAACAAGTGAATTTCACATAAAGTACAATTCATGAATTGACAAATTAAAGCTATTGTTAAATTATGATAGTGAAATGTCGGATGGAGAACAGTGAACGGTGTTTAATGAACCAAATACTACACTTCATAAAATTATTCAAAGAGAAAATTCGTGTTCAGAGTACGCATGGAGGAAAAAAATATACATATTTTTAAATATTTGTCATGTTTAAATTTAATAAAATATATTCCATCTAAAAACACTTTAAAGCAAGTATCACTCAAATACAAACCAATATAACTGACTTTATTTTCGATTTATAAAAATATACAATATTCATTTTTTTAGTGTCATTTTCACTTCTATTTATGAAAACGTTATATTTCGACGTCTTTTATTGGAAGTTACATAACGTAACAAAGGGACCTCCCTTAATAAGACAACAGTTAATTAAAACCTGACTGAAAAAACTGGGCAAATGAAAAGTCCTTTTAAGTGATAAAAAAAAATTTAGTTAGTAGTATTTTAGAATATTGACGTGAGATGTACTATCTATGGTCTTTATTTAAGTGATCTTATTTTATGTATTCAGGATTCTTAATCAAGTAATTTACTTGTATTTGGAATCTTTCCATAATAGTTTAGGAACAAAGAATTTTTTTTTTAATTAATCTTAAATGGTCTTTCTCAAACAGAGATTAGAATATATACACCAATGATGTGGCGAGAGGGATGCGCTGGGATCTCTTGAGCTCTGCTCTACCCCTCACACGTGGGGGATAGAGTGGACTCAGGGATCCTCAGGTCGATTGTGTAAATATTGTATATTAGAGTGTAAATGTGACTAGAGACTATATTATTTTATCATTATGTTATTTTATTTATTTATTTTTCATGCAGATAGTTTGATCATGTTCATTTTGTTTATTCTTCTGTTTGTATATATTTTAAGAGAGTTTTTTTTTTTTCATTATTTAATTTATTTAATTTTATTTTATTATATATGAGATCAGTCATCACTATTACGTATTACCCAGAACTGTGTGGCAGATTGTAATATCTATCAATACATAAAAAGTATTATTTGTAAAAAAAAAAAAAAAAAAGAATATAAACAATCGAAACCAAATTGGTATGTAGGAACATGACACTAAAACATTCTTCAAGATGCCATGAAGTTTTTTTTCACGTTTAAGATGGGGAAAAAATTATTTTTGAAAAATAAAAATTATTACTTAATAGCGCTTAAAAAGGCAAAAAAAGTAGTTTTTAGACAATTAAAATTGAGCAACAATATTTCGCCAAACTATTTTTAAAAAAAACAAATATTTATGATATATGTTTGGAACTGAACAAATTATTTTTTATTTATTTATATATTTTCTTTCTCATCTCGATTGTGGAAAAACACTTTTTGGCAACTTAATGAATTTTTTTATCGATATTTAGCAAAATATTAATTATATCTAAATTATGTACAATTTGTTTCTGATATTTTTCTTCTAATTATTACGTTAAGAATATATAAGAAGTCCCTTTAAAATGTAATTTAATAAAAAAACTATGATATCCAACAGCTGTGTGGTATTTTAACAATTTAGGAAAATGAGAACTTTTCATGAACATTCCTTAGTTAGGAAATCGTTAATAAATTATAACAGGACCCTTTTTGGTCCAGTCCCTTGAGCTACTTTTTTTTTTTACTTTATTAAGTTTATTCACAACTGTAAAAGTATTTTTACAACCAGCGAATGAGATGTAGAGAGAGAGAGAAAAAAAAAAAAAAAAGTCATGAAGGGATGAAGGTTAAGGTCATCCAATGATGCCTCTCCATTAAAATTGAAATTTAAAAATCAATTTAAGAGGTCCC
>NW_027110315.1:83442-87563 GCF_000696795.3 Halyomorpha halys
CATTTACTGAAAGTACCAAAGTTTACAACAAACTTTATATTTACAAAGCAATAAATGTTATATTTATAATTAAATATATTTTTAGAAATAACTAATGGGTATTAAGCATTCCTTTTGTTCGAATCAATTAAGGATTTCTTTTTTTGGATGGAAATATTGAAAAGAAACATAACCCATGTTGTATGTGAAACTGGAGCAAAGCTCGTAAATAGATTATACGGCTTTTGACAGTTACATGAATCATGGGCTCTTTTTGAAACAAACGGGTATCCTATTAAGAATGTTCACACAGTGTACTTTTCTATTCTCACTTTTTCTGTTTTTCCCATTTTAATTTTCCGCTTGCGTAATTTAACAAAGTGAATTTTGATCGAACAAATCGGTTTTCTACCTCCTAACTCAGCATTAATTCACTGGTTGATTGTTACATCCTTCTATTATATAGAAGAGTGTTTAGTGATCATCACACAATCTATTATTTTACATAAAAGAGGAAAGAATACAAATAAGAATAGTTGGATAAAGACTTGATTTTTTTTCCTAGCTTATACGAGTGAAAAAAATAATACAATCTAAACTACGGAATACAAGTAATTACAGTTATATAATTTGAGCAACTATTAGTACAAATAAATTAACATATGTATGATTTGGAAAACGAGGGTTAATCTCCCTAGCATTATAAAACAAAATTAAATTAACTTTATTTTAATATTATTATTTTTTTAATACTATTATACAACTATAAGAAAAAAAGTTCAAAATAAAAATTCTTTTCCGACTTCTGACGTTTCATTTTATTGTGCATTCAAGTTACATGAAATCTTTTTTTTTTTTTCCTAAGCCAAAGGAGGCATTTCTGCCATTTTGTTTCGAACAGCCCAGTATAATTAGCTTTGTTGACGTATTCAAGTACCTGTCTGTAATCAAGTCCGCCGTTGCCGCACATGAAATCTTAGTAAAAGCTTTCTTGTTTTTCTGTAGGAGAATCTATCCCAAATATAATACACGGCTATAGCCAATCGGAGAAGTACAAGTCTAATTCCGTTAGTAAGAAATCTTCATTAAACTTTTAAAGATATATTGAGCCAAGCTTTAAAAATATACATATTTATTTTTTAATACCCTATATTAACGTAAAACGTTGAAGAATTATAGGATAACCTTTGCGCCTTCATTGTTGAAACCTACAAAACCACTACATTGATCGATATAATGCAGTATAATATCAATATTTATTGAAGGGGCAAATCCCTCATTAAGCAAGTTTCATTTTTTACATAAACATTCCTTTTACCTAAATTAATTTAAGTATATCTCTTTAAATGAATCACAAACAACAGAGGTTACCCCCCCCTTATAGATTAGTATTAGTTTTTTAAGTGTGATATTTTGTTAGTGTGATAGCTCTTATACACATTTTATACAGCGTATGAACAGAAGTGTTTGTTGAAACATTTTTATCAAAAAGATATCATAACACCAAATAGAATTAGATGGTACATCCCCTTCGCGCTCTAATCCAGAAATACTATAAAAGGGGTATTCATGATCTTTAGTTTAACATGTTAATGCGTGTTAAATGGAAAAAATTATGTTAAAGGGAGAAATATTTCCTTCTTTTACCATGTTCAACCGATATAAAATATAACATTGTTGAGAGTCTGTTATTAGGTCTATTAAATACAGAATGCAACAAACCAGCAGAGCTCGTCACCATTTTATTTGTTGTGTTAGGTTACTTACTCGTAGTATTAGTCAATGAACAACAAGAGAACTTTTAACGAGTATTGGTCGATGTACGACGAGTTTACAATCTCTCATGATCAGAACATGAAAAAATAATTACAGAGAATAATGTCTTCCTCATCCACCCCTCACCTCTAAGTATTTTGGGCGTTATGATCATGAGAGATTGTAACGTCGTCGTACATTGACCGATACTCATTACAAGTAAATATTTTAAAGATAGGCTTATGTGGAGGTTGGATTAGTCGACACATGTCAATACCTAGTTACATTCTTAAAAGAAAATCATTACAAAATAAAAATAATACGAAAGAAAATAGAAGAATATTACAAATCATTAAATTCTTGACGATACTATGTTATAAACATGTCTGTATTTCACCCCAATAAAGGGTTTGATAAAAGAAGATATTTAGAATAACCGAAGACATCGAATAGTCAAATTGATCTCCCTAAAGAATGGGAGTTGTGAAGTGAAGAAAACATTGGGGAAGCAAGACAAACGCTGGGCCACTATTTTCTAGATAGAACTCATTCAACAGAGAGGTATCGCTCATACTCCCTGCATCGGAGAACTCCCCCTACCCACTCCACAACCCCCTTCCTCTGACAGCTAATAAATATTTAAGAGAGGAAGAAGACAACTGAAATCATTGGTAGTACTATTGAATAATGCAGCATCTTTGTGACATGGCATTCCATTTTGTTTCTCCCTAGACTTGCTAATCTCAAGGTATTTTGCCAGCTTACATGACTCTTTTGTGAAGGCATCATGTAACGATAAGAGGATTCTGTAATGTAGAATTTCAATTTACTGAGGCTAGATTAAAAAAAAGTAAGGTGGTTGGTAAAAAAGATATTTTATTTATTTGAAAAAATAATGAAGAACAGAGATAAGTAATAGTAAAAAAAATCTCAATCTTTGCTCTTCTTTGGTTCAAGTAAAGAAGTGTTATTATTATTAAATATGAACGCAGAAATAAAAATAATTAATGAAAAGAACTAAAGAGTAATTTTTTAAAGTTAAGATTAATGTTTAAAGAAGCTTTAAATTTAATGCAAAAATTGTTTAGTTTCCTCACGCTTATAACTAATACCAGAAGACTAGACTTAGGACCCTTGGACTTCTGTTACATCTAGGAGTACAGACTCATTAATTAAAACTTTTAATGCAATTTGCAATTGGAAATTGGCGTTCTCAACTTGAATGAAGTTCTCAAAGTGAGAAGCCGTCAATAGAGCCTTGTAGTTAGAATTGATTAGGCTTCTTTCCCGAAATTTGTAAGCTCTTTAGCGAAATTATCGATACAAAAAGAAAAAATTATTAATATATTTATATTAAGACATCAAACTAATTTTTTTCAAACCAAATATTGAAATAAATTTTTTTATCCAATCACAACAAATTATTAATATATTTTTATTTGTTTAAATTTTAATAATACTCATTTATTGAGCTAAGTCACACAAGAAAAATAAATATAATCTGTACTAAACAATATTTAATCATGAACCATACGAAAAGTAAGGGTAAAGATAGTAATTTACATTTTATTATTTTTTATAATAATTTTATTATAATTATTATAACGTTTGAACAGAAAAGGAAAGGTAAAGTGTAAACCAATGTTATGCCGTAAAAGAAAAAAGTCATGGAGGCATTACAAAATGTTTAGAACTACACCAGTTTTATTCTGAGTTCAATTCAATTCGATTCAAAAATATATTTATTAAAAAAAATACAGAACATAAATCCATACATCGGATGCGGGACCTCCTCATGTAATAAAATATGTATGACCTATGACTTAACGTCAGGACGAGGGACAACGGGGTGCTGTCTCTCTCATGCCAGCTCATGCCTTGCCGGGATAGAACATCTCATTTTCTGGTTGTAAATGTACATTTACAGGTGCAAATAAAAAAAAATTAAAAACACACATATTAATTATAGAAAAACATCCGTATATCGAAGTCTGAGTGGAATTTCGACTAAAAACATATAAATAATAAAACTAAAAAAAGAAAAATGATTGAGAATAATGATTTTAACTTATCAAAAGTTTAAAATAACAATACAGTTTTTATATCTAAGGAAACACATCAATGGTAATAAAATGTGGTATTGCTTTAATCCCTCAAATACTAATCAACTGGGCTCTTTTCTCTGTGTAGCACGACGTACATAATTGCTAAAATCTTTCCAATTATAACCTTTTAATAAAGTGAATAATTGTTCTGGAGAGCGGATCCACTGCCGAAAATATTTCATTCCGATTTCACTGTATAGTCCAGTGGAATGATAAAAGTTAAATCGAATTCCGAGAATTTTAATATTATGTGTTACATGATATGAACATTATGAGATATAT
>NW_027110315.1:87613-99714 GCF_000696795.3 Halyomorpha halys
TAACCATAATCAATAATTATTCATTACATACCACAACTACACAGAGTCACGGACTTCATTTCCTCTGCTTTTGAACTAAAACAATACGCTTCTGGAGCATTTTTGGATGTAACTCAGGCGTTTGATAGAGTATGGCACCAAGGCCTTCTTTTTAAACTTAAGCCAATTCTCCCAAGCATCTAATATTTAATTTTACAATCATTTCTTTATAGCCGTTTCTTTTCTGTCCGACAAACCTCAGTGATCTCATTAATGAAACCAATATTTCCAGGTGTCCCTCAAGGATCCTGGCCCCACTTCTGTACCTCATATTCACAAACGACAACATACTAACTGCGACGTTCACTGCTTTCATTTCGAGAAACACAGACCCTTTACAGGCCACACTAACACTACAATATAGTCTAAACAATATACGGAGCACACGATGGAAAATTAAGAATAATCACAACAAGTCACATTTACTCTACGACACAAAACATGCCCTTTAGTTTACATTGACAATCCCCCTATACCATAAACAAACACAGTAACTTATTTAGGGCTTACTTATGACAGAAGGTTGACATGGGGCCCACACGTCAAGACAAAACGTAAAACGCTAAATTTCCGACTGACACAATTATATCCTATACTACATGGACGTTCTAAATTATCGCTCAGACAGAAACTTAACGTATACAATTACTTACTAAAATCCATATGGACTTACGCCTGCCAAATTTATGGACCTGCTAAAAAGACGCAGATTCATAAAATGCAAACTTTCCAATCATAAGTTTAGCTGTCACATCCCAGAAATATGCACGCCTTAAATATGTAATTTTTAAGACGTATGACTAAAATCGTTTTTGAGCTAGCCTCTTTATAGAGACACAGGGACACATTTTGATTTACATGACTATAATAAGGCCTATTATAGTTGAGCTTCGGATCATCGAATTCATTTGGTATCAAATCCATACAACCTAAAATCCTCATTATTTATTATTTTGTAAAAAAAAGCACAACAAAAATTAATAAAAATAATAAGACAAATACATTTGTTTTTATGACCCCTTCTTGGTCATTTATGACATCCGGGATATTGTCTAGAGGTAACCAACCTGATGTAATCAAGTTTTCATTTCGTGGGAACGCCACAGAAATGGAAAAATTCGACACCCCAGACCAGATTTGAACTGGCACCGCTGCAGTCATGAAGTTACTTAACTCCCTCAACGCCAATCAGCCCTGTGTGGCCGAACCAGCCCGAAACAGATTTCCTCCCATAATCAAATCGACTTGTTCTAATCTTGCTCTCATGCTTCTCCTGGTTACTCCCCGAGTCACATAAAATGAGTTGGCCTCTAGACCTTCTAATGTAGAAATATTATTAGAATGCTATCAGTGGATAGTTCCTAAATAGATCATTCATTATAGCTTACAATATTTACTTGTATTTTTAGTTTAAATATAGTTGAAAATTACAATAAATAAAGAAAAATTGTTTTTACTCATATTTGGAAATGAAATAAAAAAAAAAATTGTAATATTAATCTTAATTCATGATTTATATGGGGTGACGATGGTTGGGGGCGCGGTCAGAGAATACCACAAATAAGTTTTGAAAAACTTATTTATATAAATTATATGTGTTATATTCTGACCGCACCCTCAACCATCTTCTGTAACATTATCCATGATCAACTATCTTCTCACACTATCAATTCATGATTGTATAGATACTAATAAAAAATATACAAAAAGAACAAATAACCATTATAAATTATCAAATTGCTGCAATAACAACAAAAATAATAATAAAAACAACAGCATGACTGTTAACACGAGGAAATTCAGTGGTTCACAAATAGAACGTGCCCTAGCGAACCCAGCTCCCGTCCCATACAAATGATCCTCCCTAGAGAGCTTTAGAGATGGGATATTCCCTGACACATAATTCATGAAGTTCCCCTTTACTACATATATACTCCTTCGATAAATATTTACCTTTCCTCTAAAAATGGAATGCTCGTATTTCTGACATTCCAATAGGTTAGGTAAAGACACGACGTTGAAAATTAGCTTTTAAATTTAATGAAATTCGATAGAATAGTTTGGTTATACAGTGCAATGTCTGCTAACGGACATTTCTCTGTAACGGAATTTCCTCCTATCGGACAATTTTACTAATGTACCGCTCAAAAAGTTCAAATTTAATGCACTTTAACCCTGTTGTTATCGAACCCCTAAATCCGGATGGGGACTCGAATTGTATTCCTTATCAGTGCTTTACACCCATCCATAACGCCCACAATTGATACAATATGACAGATATTGACTACTGGCACCAATGATGCGGCGAGAGGGATGCGCTGGGATCTTTTGAGCTCTGCTCTACCCCTCACACTTGGAGGATAGAGTGGGCTCAGGGATCCTCAGGTCGATTGTGTAAATATTGTATATTAGAGTGTAAATGTGAATGATAGGTTAATGATGTTCATTTTGTTTATTCTTCTGTTTGTATATATTTTAAGAGAGTTTTGGATTATCTCTATCGGAAGTCTGGTGAGTCAATTCATTTATCATAATGTTATTTAATTTATTTATTTTTCATACAAATAGTTTGATTATGTTCATCTTGTTTATTCTTTTGTTTGTATTTATTTTAAGAGAGTTTTTTTTTTTTGTTTTTTTATTTTTTTTTTAATTTATTTTATTTTATTTTATTTTTTTTTTTATTATGTATGAGATCATTCATCACTATTAGCTATTGCCCACAACTGTGTGGCAGATTGTAATATCTATCAATAAATAAATCTATCTTTGAAAAAAGATATCGACTTTCCCAAGAGGCATTAAACTACTGTGCAGCCAGCATTCTGTGTATGTAAAAATAAAACATTAAACCCCTCCCTCAAAATTTGAGGCATTTAAAATTAAGATATGTATAATTCAAAAATTGAATAAAAAATTAATTTAGCACCACAGTGACAGGTTACCCCATTATTATTCTCGTAATTCGAGTCCTACCACCAATTTATGTTTCCAAAAAAAAAAAATATATATAAAATTAAAAATAAATCATAATTAACAAAATTTTGAAATTTAACTATAAGAAAGTTTTTTCGATTATCATAATTATTGCTATAGAATAGAAAAAGTATCTTTATTCACATATTCTGTATTTCATTACACCGATACACAATAGATGGTTAATTACCGTCTGCAAGATGATTATCAATAATTTATCGATTCCTTATTTCATTTATTTATTATAATTGAACTCACGTACAAAAAAAAAATGTCTATTCTTAAAAACGATTTTTTTAATATAAAAGTGACTTATTTCAAGATTTATCATTTAAAATATAGTCGACAATTTTTTTCTTTTAGTAATAATTCACCAAAATATTTTGTATGAATGACTTTAAAATTGAACCACTGAATACTAAATGAAGCACACTTTGATTCTCCAACTACAACACATATCTCATGTATATATTATGTCCTAGTAGAAAATTAAAAAGTTCTCTTCTAGTGTTAAACACTGAATCAAGTCAATAGAGTTTTCATCATTTATTTATTGCCCAGTTGATTTATTTGATGGTTGATTGCTGCGATTTTCTATTGAGGTTTCGATGGAACTTGAAGGCTGGTGATCTTGCTTTCTTCCTCTATGCCGCCTCTGATCCTCTTGCCAGAGTGGGGAACAGATCTACTCACTCATGGTGAGTTGTTGAACAGTAGAAAAAATGGTGTTGCTTTAATGAGAATGTGCTTACTCTTCAACATGTAGAGGCCAATATGGCTACAGAGACTCTTCGTGTGTTCGCCCATCTCGAAGTCCCATACAAAATGCTAAAAAGGAGCTTAATAGCAACTTTTTCGTTAATCAAATACCTGAATTCGGCCATAACTAATCGTCAGGTTTGCTGATTGTTACTAATTTGTGGCAGATTCTATTAATGATTTCTTTTTTTTTTTTATTTCTATTATTATATTAATTAAACTTGTATTGTTTTGGAAGAAAAATCCTTATTCTGGATTTAGTAGATCAAAGAAAGCACTCGCGAATTACATATGGAGTCAATAGAGGATCACATCAAAAACGGTTCATGAAGTTCCACTCCCAGTTGCCGACAGTTAAAGGAGCTGTGACCGAACCTCAACCCGAAGACTGAAGCCCATACTGCTGCAGGACATTCAGTTGTAAATTTTAATAAATATAAAATTAATTCATAGTCACACTACCTCAATTTTACTTTTTATTATTACTCATTTTATTTATTGATTATTTTTTATTTATTTTTTTTCTATTTTCTTCTCTCGTCCCTTTTTCAAATTAACTTGTTTCTTTTCACTATTAGAGGACAATTGTTTGTTTTATTTAAGTGTACCAATATCATTATAGTTTGTTATTAATTTTACATTCCTCTTTTATTAAGAAGCATCACTCTTATCTATTTATTTTTTTTTTAATATCAACATTGTATATAGTTAGGGGTGTCTTTTGTACGATACTATACCCCTCATAATCAAATGTTAAATATATATATAATATAACAGTTATATCAACCATTTAAGGCCCATACCAGGCCGATCTAGTATAAAACAAATAAAAAATAAAGAAAGCACGGTTTAATTCAATACAATATAATAATACACGACATGGATCACATATTTTTCTTTAAGGAATACAAAAATTAATTTCGTTCAGAAATAAAAAAAATTAGAGTCAATCAAGAAAAAGTTTGAAAAGTGGGTCGCTCTAATTTTATGGATGAACGATTCCGATATCCATTTTCTTGAGCCGAGCCTCGCTGAAAGTGGTTGCCTCTTCATTGAAAATTCGGATGAAACTTTTTCACTCGACTAAGTTGGCACAAACAATCAGTAATCAATCACCTTCCTGTCTCCTGAACGATATTCGGAGGGAATTAAATAAGCTTTAGCGTTCATAATCGGTCGCTTAAAATGTTTTAAAACTGTATATAGTATAAATAACCGGTTCCTTTTGAATATGTGTTTTCTGTTATAAACTTCTCATAAAGAGTCTATTGCTTAACGAATTATTTTTTTTTATACATAATTCTCCTGGATCTGAATACGGTACCATTTGGCCAACACCGAACAGTAGGGGATACATTTTTTATTTACTTTTTAATAAATAAGGTAATATTCTTTATATCCATTCATACTATACAAAATATATTACTAGTGAAAACTTATATTTTATTGCCTTTCTCGTTTAAATTTGTCATCAAGGAATACTCCTTTTTTTTTACATTTTAGACTCTTTTGATCGAGTGGCACCCAGGACTGCTATAAAAGATCCGCAAATTCCTACCAATTATTATTTCAAGTAAATTACAACGACGCTTATTCATCCCTATTCCGTCAGTCAGCTGGTGTACCTCAGGGTAGTATCCTTGGTCCTATCCTTTATACAGTTATCAAAGCTGACCCAACTCGTCCTAACACTATCCTGACCACTTTGCCGATGATACATGTCTATTGTCAGCGAACAATGATCCTTACATTATATCCCAAACCCTCCAATCCCACATCACCACCCTTGAAGAATGGTGCCAAAATTGGAGGATTAAAATTAATTCCAATAAATCTCTTGCCCAACAGTATCCTTTAATAATACCCCACTTATTCCTGTCGAACAGATCCGTTACTTAGGACTAAATCTGGACAAACGACTGACATGGAATCCTCATACAAGACTGAAAAGACAGGAAACTGCTCGTCGATTCCGACTATTACAACATTTACTAGACAAATAGTCCAAACTTCCAATCCATTACAAAAGACTGATCTACATGACTATTATAAGGCCTATCTGGACATACGGAGTTGAGCTTTGGGGCTCCACTAAACCATCAAATTCCTTCCGAATCCAATCCTTACAGTCCAAAATCCTTCATAAAATCCTTAACGCTCCTTACTTTGTCACAAATCTAGTCATCCATCATGACCTCAATGTTCCATATGTTGCCGATTTGGCCAAAACCAAACACCATTCCTTCCATGTAAAACTTCCCAACCACCCAAATCCACTTGTTTCTAACCTGGCTTTTCCTTCATTACCTAATAATCTTCCTAGGCGTCTGAAAAGAAGATGGCCTCGGGATCTTCTCTTCTAGAAATATTATTCTATCATTATAGATTCTCCACATGTTTGTATCATGTCACTATCTCACCTACAGCCAATTTACTTGTTGTATATATGTTATACAGTTGTAAATAACTATAAATAAATGATTAAAAAATACGTTTTATTTAAACGCCTCTCGTCATTTTCCATGACAACTCTCTAAATTTAATTTAATTTAATTTCTAATATTTATTTAAAATATTTAGCTTTATACTGATGTTTTATTTGTCTATATTACGACTCCTCATTCCGAAAATATGTTCTTAACCTGAAAATAATAGTTTTTTTTATCTTCTCAAGTTAATTATCAAATCCTTTCGTATTATATTTATTAATTTTTTACTGTTAGCTAATATATGAAGTGGTTATGTCAAACAAACAAAATTAAAGAAACTTTAGAAAGAATTTTTTTTAAAAAGTCGCATGTAAGCCATGTTTTCAGCTCATTATTTCAATGAGAATAAGATCTCGCTGATATTCAAGAAAATTTAATTGTACATTGATATAACGAGTTTAATCTAAATCCTTTGAGTTGCTTTGAAAAAAATCGAATGAAAAATCGATTCCATAAAGTGACACTTCCGGCTAGCTAATTTTATCTAAAATGTAAATATCACATCCCAGGCATACACCCCTCTTAAATATGTAAAATAATTTCCGTACAACATATTCAGCTAAGTTAATCACATACGTACAGACACGCCGTCCATTTTAAATGATTTGATTATATGGACTCAGGGGACCTCAAAAACGTGTATTGCCGTCGAAAACTCGAATTCCAAATTTTCCACGAAAGTAATACTCCTTACTATATAGGTAAGTGAAAGTAAGAAAGAAACATCCCTTGAGAAAGATTTCAAATTACAAAAACAATAAAATAAGATTTTTCTAATAATATATTTTGGACAATTGCGTTTGATATAAAGAATAATGTAGCATTTACAAAATAAAAAAAAATATTATCATTATTAAATGATTGATTTTATAAAAATTAGATAAATTAACTAGATAGTAAGGCTCTGTAACAGTAATTAGTTAGGTTGTAATGTTTTTATGGAATATTCTGGGTAAAAAGTAAAATTTATTACTGAAAGATGTTAGGCACTGTATAAAAATCCTATATCATCCTATAGAAGCAGAGATTAGATTAGGGGGGAAATATATAAATTAAATTATAATCCATGAAGGGTGAGGGGTGAAGTACCTGGTAAGGAAGTACTGTCACTAGACCAACGGTTGTGCAAAGGCTTGATTTGTTCTGAATCACGATCGATCGCCAGAATTTAACCCAATTAAAAGGACCCACTTCATGAGGCTGGGTGGATTCATGGCTACCGTGAAACAGAAAATAATTATCTGCTACAGACAGATTCGAATCCGGGCTCTAGAGTTAGTACTACAGTGCCTTACCACTGAGCCGTCCGCTCCCACAAAATTTTTTTTTTTTATTTTCGTAATGTTCTTTTTTTATTCCTTTTTTTTTATATTTAAAAGAATTATGAGTACTTTTTACTTTACGCATCCTACATTAACTAGGTGATATCATATTATTTTATTTAATAAAGTGTTTCTCACTCTAATATATATAAAGAAAATATTTTTTCAACAATTTTCTCTAATTTGGTTTTACTAATATTCAGCTTAGGATAACTAATATAAGTTTATTAATTTATAAACTATACTATAACAAGTCCAATAAAGGAATCCTTCGGACTGGTTCCCCCGGCCGGCCGGTTGTTGAGAACTGAGATCAATTCCGTCGGCTTTATTGTTCCTAGCGCTGGGATGACCCATTTATGTTAGGAAGGAAGTTGGAATCAATTGATGCCAAACCTATTCAAAGGCACTCTCTAAGTAAGCTCTTTCACCATTCCTCTTGTTCCGAACTAAATGAATACCATTCATCGAACCATCATCATAGTGTCTAATGCCTTCTTCATGAGGTTCTCCATGAGAAACGATATTATAAAGAAAGTATATCAAATGTACAACCATGTGATTCATCAGTCTTTAGTAAAATAAATGAAACAATTTGCATAGAATAATTAATGAAGCAAAATATTACAGAAGTGGTTTACTGGCGAAAATCTGAAAGGGAGGGTGGTTTAGTGTCAGGTTTACATCATTCAAGAAGTACATGAAAGTTTCTGTAAAAGTGAACAAGTCGTTTTGAGGGACTGATGTTATACATAATAATTTTTGTAAAAAGTATAGTTATTAAACATAAGATCCCAACTTACCACCGATCTCTGTATCCCTACCTACAGAATTGCCTCCTGTGAAAAATATTTTGCTGTCCGAGGTACTTCATTTTGGAATTCCTTACTTATACATCCGTAAAGCTTCCTCCTTAACCTCATTCAAGCATCAACTATATATCCATCTCGTAGAATATGAAACTTCCGTGAACTTTTAGTGTAATTTAATGTAGCCAGACAAAAGCTTCATAATTCTGTTCATAATTGTTATTTTTAGGGGACCAAGTTTTCCAGAATAAATATTGATTTTTTCATTTCATTTCATATATCGCACTAGTATTTATAAAGTGACACAACTCAAAAATCGGTGTTTTTGAGATATGACTATGAAAGAAATTGGTAAATATATCTTTATGAATCATCAAAACTGTATCAACCTAGAGCTTGTCCGCCAGAGGACACTTGTGTCACTCTTGCTGCCTTGATGCTATTCCCCCTCCATAGGCAAGAGTGTCACATTTCCAGAAATGTAAGTTTTAAACTTATGTCACTTTAGAAATACTAGTGCGATATATCAGCTAATGCTTATCATCATTGAGTTTGACAAGGTTTAGGTACTGAATTTCAGAATGGCATCCCTCTAAAGTACTTTTAATTAATTTTTTGTTAAATAATTAAACATTTCACTTTTGTATTAGTAATAAAAAATAGATAAATATAAACAATGAAAGAAATTTATAATCAACTTAAGGAGATGAAGAGGAAAAACATTTTTTCAGGTTGAAAATGTAACAAACAAATATAAACAAAAGGTAATGAATAATAACGAAAAGTGGATAAATAAAAAGTTTTTTCACCAGTTTGACTGAAAAACCAGCGGACGCATGCGCACCGCGCATTATAATCTAATAATTAGTTTTGTTTTGTTTTTTTAGTTTCACTCAATCTATGTTAGAGTCTTTCACTCGACAGGATTCCTAAGGCCATCAAATTATTCTTTGAATTTTAATTGCTGATTCTAGAACAATTAAGCATTGAATAAATATAGATTTCAGTAAGCTTTTATATTTTTATATCTCCACTATATTTTTTCAATGTTAAAATTTTGATCTAGAAATATTATTAAATTTATTTTTCTAAAAAGTGATGATATTGTAGTTAGTCAACGTGTCAACAGAAGGGATCATTTGGGAGAGAATTGCAACAGTGAATATTTCAGAAATATCTGTATTGAAAGAAGTGAAGGTCAATTTCAACCCAAAGTAGGGTCGTAAGTTGAAAGTTGTATAATGCGCGCACAGCACAAAACAATTCATTCATTATCCTTACTGTAAAACCGCGCTAATAAACTCCGGCAAGGAACTAGGTCTTGGAATAAATACGGACAAATTCGTGGTTAGCAGTAGAAACGCCAGCAATTTCGGTGATATAGATATAGGAGGAAATACGTTTGGACAGGTAGATAAGTTTGAGTATTACGGTAACTAGAAAAAACGAAATTGGTGAGGAAATAAAAGTAGGCTGAAGGCGGGAAATGCTTGTTATTTTTCAATTTCGAAACTGCTTAGCCCTCGCCTTCAATCGAAAAACTCGAAAATCAGAATTTAAAAAACTATTATCCTTCCCTCTGTTCTTCGTGGATGCGAGACGTGGCTTCTTACACAACGGGATGAACGGCGCTTTAAGGTTTTCGAGAATAAAGTATTATGTAAAATATTTGGACCAAAAAAGGATGAATTAACGGAAGAATTTAGAAGACTACACAACACTGAATTAAGGGACCTACACCTGGTAAATATAATTCAAGTTATAGCATTGCGGCGTGTAAGGTTGTAGGGCTTAGTGACGAGCGGTTCCCTAAAACCGACGGATAAACGTCCGAAGGGTTGACCGAAACGTAGATGGGAGGATTGCGTTGAAACTGATTTAGTAGAATTGGATTTGGAGGGGCATCGCTGGAAGGATATATGTAGAGAGCGATTAGTGGTATCGGCATCGAACTTTCGGATTCGTTAAGGCTTCATTATTATTATTATTCTCACTGTAATATTAAAATAACATTCCACTACCAAATCGTACAGATATCAAAAAAATATTTAAAACCATATATACACGTGAACTCTACACTGTAAGACTAGTAAGCTCTTATAAAGATTCTAGATTCTCTCTGGTGAATACATACACGTATGCACATATTCACCATATAAGGATGGCTTAGTTCCGTCAAGTTGCGAGAACTTTACTGAAGCCTGACAAAGACAGCTTAAGTGTAGGATCTGTTCATCTGTGAAGCATCTCTTTGGAATCAGAGCAGGTGTAATCTGTCGTGTTTAGTATATAATAAAAATTTACTAGGCTAAATAATGAAGTTAAATTATTTCAGTTTTTTTTTTTTAAATAATGGGATGTATAAAAAAATGACCATTTTATCAAATTCAAGATTTCAAAGGACTGTAAATATTTTAATCCTTAATATTAATATTTAATATTTTAATAATGGGATTATTAAGTATTGGTAAGTACTAAATAACTTACAAATACTTAATAATCACTTCAGAGGATTCTCTAAGCTTGTTCTAGCCCATTCGACTGCTTCAAAAAAGGCCTCAATTTAGTTATTTGTTTCATAGAAGAAACATGACAGTGTCCTACGAAATTATCGTAATTTTAAAGCATTACTGGAAAACAATTCACAGCCGCTGAAGCAACTCGTAAAATTATTAAATATGAAGGGGAATGTGTTCTTGAGCGCATTGCGCGGCGATGGTATGAAAAATTTAGCAGTAGAGATACGACTTTGGAAAGGAAGAAGAGCTCCAGCGACCATCAGATTTCGATGAGATTAGTGGAATCTGTTCAGTCAAATCTGTCCACAAGTACTCGTGAACTTACTAGGGAGTGTGGTGTGTCGATAGATACTGTTAGTCGCCATCTACTCTCCATGGGGAAGGTGAAAACGAGCAGTAGGCTAGTCCCTCACGAACTTACTCCTCAGCAATCGGCTAAGAGGTTAGGAATTTGTGCAAAAAAACCATATAGTCCTGACTTCGCACCATCGGATTATTCTTTCAATCTAATTGAATGTTTCGCCCAACTTTTGCAGGGTTTCGTCAGGGTTGATAAGAATGATGTTCTGTTCAACAGACGTTGAAAACAGAACATCATTCCTATCAGCCCTGACGAAGCACTACTAAATGGGACGAAACGTTGGTTAACAATAAATTTCTTTTACTATATTGATACCTTTATTGACCGCCACCCGGACTATCTTCCTCCAATCTACTTCATACGGTAACTATCTTCTTCCAATTTTACTATTACACTTAAGTTTCACTGTTTTTTTTTTTGTTTTTTTCATGACTGCATAGAAAGGATTGAAAGAGATTTGTTTTTAATGTTTTAGTATTTGAAACAAAAAAATTATAAAAGTATGATCTGTTTGTACTCAATTTGATTATGTGAAATGATAAATACATATTTCCCTAAAGGAGAAAGTATTTCAACACTGCAATTAAAAATTTCATATTTTTTAAATAAAATAAATTTATATTCATCGAAATATTTTTTACTCTTCCTATGCACAATGCCTCCCTTAAATATATATATATAAGTTATAATCAGGGTATAGGTATTATGACTCTTAATACCTAAACTCCCCATGTCAACATACCAGAATGTATATATATAGGATTAGAGAGTAGAATAAAGCAGTATCTCAGTGAACCTCGTGCGTCTCATTTAGTGTCCCTACTTTC
>NW_027110315.1:104964-114655 GCF_000696795.3 Halyomorpha halys
ATATTATCACCCGTAAGCAGATTATAGCTTAACGTGATAAGGAAGGATCGTATTTTTATACTATAAAAAGTTAAAATATAAACATAAACATGTGTTTATTTTTTTAAAAATGTGTAATAAAAACATAGAAATATTTAAGATTAAAAAACAAATTAAATGTGAAAATTCTATTATAAAAAACCTAAAATTATATGAAACACCAATTTTATCATCTTAATTTGTTGAAAGTTTTAAAAAAAGAAAAATTACATGTAATTATAATGGCTATTTTAATTCGCTATTAAGTATTTTAAGTGAAATGCATCTTAATTTTCAAAAGTTTTCGCAAATCCAAAAAATTGATCTGTGTCGACCTATCACTCCTGGTCCACTGATGTAATATGCTACTTAAAAGCAATAATATCCAAAACACTAAGTGCATAAACTTTCATAAAACTACGTATTTATTTTAGGTTTTCCACCAACAAGATATTTGAGCATTCTATAAGATAATTATCTGTGTTGTAATTTGTATTTATACATTTTTTTTCTAATTTTTATCAGAAATCCGTTTAGATTGAAAAAAAAGGACCAATTGAAAGAGGAAATATTAATCAAAATGTGTACTTACAAGAAAAAATGGTTAAATATATAAAATAAAACTGGTTTAATATTTCACGAAATGTTCCTAGGAAGCATAAACATGTATATATTAGATGTAAAAAAGAAACAAAAGTGGATACATAACGATACCATAAGTAATAAATCACAATAAAATACGTTTACCCCTTAATGTGGGACATGTTATTTATTTTTATCACATTAATAATTACAATAGTGAGAAACTATTAACACATAATTAGATATAATATAATGGGAAATTGTGTTTATTATTTAAAGTGATTTATTAAAACTGCTTAAATACTAAACAGATACAATATAGGAAACAGTATATTTGATATACCGAAAGAATTTATGAGTTAAAATTGGATAAATGTTCATGGACAAGCAAATAGAATTATTTTAAACCATTTCAGAAAGGTATAAGTAAGCATTAAGGTAGTGTTTCTATTAAATGGAAAAAATACTTTAAATAAGAAAAACTTTCAAAAATACTGGAAGAAAATTAGGTACTAGTTTACAAGTGCCACTCCAATTTACGATGCATATACAGATAAGTTACGTTTGATTTCTAAAATACATAAAAGATAATCAAATATATCTTAATGAATAACCAAGTACAACATTAATGAGAGTTAAAATATTTAGTTTACAATCTCCATCCATCAAAACATTCATTAAAAATAAATAACACTGTGAACAGAACTGCCTAGTAGCGTACCCAGACCATTTGTGGCCCGAGTTGGATTTATTTTTAAATTCACTCACTGCCAAAAAAAATCCGAAAATTTTTCACTCAAAAGAATAAAGATCCCGTCTGATTAAAAAAAGTATGTATTTTTTGTAATTCTAATAAAATGTTTAAAAACAAAAAAAAAAACATGTCGTGGGGTCCCTTTGTATAAAAGGGATCCCAGATTGACCACTCCCTTCCCCCAGTGTGCCATAATTCACTCCCAGCCGACATGTTGGAGTGACGCTTGTGAACTAGTACTTAAAACATTTTTTACAGATAAGAAACAACTGGTTGAATCCTCCATCAAGCAGTAATTAACTACAATATTACATGCATGTGTCATAAAGTTATATGTAAAACTCCTCTAATAAGTTAAAATACTATTTCCTCACAAAAATCACTTTTAATTAATATGTACCTAAAGTGAATATGTAAAACAAAAAATCTGATATTTTATTATTAAAATATTTTAAAAAATTAAATGCTCTAAATAAGTTGCAAAAAGTCTTTACATAAAAGATAGTAAATTATTTACATATATTAGTAAATAACTTACACTCTGTTGTAACTTGTATTGATTTTAATTCTTGAAAAACTGTTAGAATTATAGATTAATGTAAATCAATGTTTTATCTATAAACATTATAGATTATTTAGTGAACCAAAGTTTTGATAAAAATAAATATTACAGCATTTAGTTCTTTATTATAATATGCATTAGTCTTACAACCTACAGGCTGGATTTACTGAATCACAGTTTTTACTAGGCCTGTGTGTATATCTATCCTTCGAATGTAGTATGCAGTAAACATACTAATAAAAAATTAATATGGTTTCCATCGTGTCACAAATACACAATTTTGAGTGGAAGTTTCCATTTTGAATATGGTGGACTGTTAAGGTACCAGACAGAGTACCTTTATGCCCCAATTTCTACAGCCAGACAAATACATTTACTTTACAAATGAATATTTTTTTTTTAACTTGCAGTAGAATTAAGAATAATAAAATCTTAAGGTATTTGTTTATGATACTAAAAGGCAAAATTATATACAACTACATTGAATATAATAATTTTATTCTGGATTAAGTATCTTAAGCTTATAAGTTAAAATTCACTGCCGATAGTGCTTAAAAATCAACAATATTTAATTTATAAAATGACATTTAAAACTATAAATCAGCAAAAAAAACAACAGTAATAGAAAATTACAATTTCAGTATCATTCAACTAGTACGGTTTAATGAAAAATCCACAGCCATATATTATGCAGGCTGTGGATTTATCATACGATATTATATTATAATTTTAAAAAATCGTCCTTATTCTTTGAATATTAGCAAACTTTACTTTATAATAATAAAATAAATGTTTTTATTTCATATTAAGCACTAGATATTTCTTCCTGACATATCTAATTATTGGTTGATCTATAAAATTTCGTGGTCACTCTTAGGAGTCTCAGATTTTATAAATATAACTTATTTTGAGAAATGGCCTATTGCATTCAAGTTTTGTTATTATACTAATGTTTTCAATAAAAACGTAAACAAAAGCTTTTATCAATATTCCTCGCTACTACTAAATTATATCAATTATAATTTTAAAAACCTTGTAATGACGAATTAAGGTTATTGAGCTATGAAATCGATCGAGACAGCAATATACTAAAAGGAAAAACGTGAAAAAAAATTTTCATAAATGAATACAAAAAATTAATTAAGAATTGACATGCATAATTTAAAATTCATAACTTACAGTTCTCATTTGATTGAATTCCAATATGGCCTTCTTTCTTGTATTGTTCACTTTCTATCATGATCTTTAAATAAAGGATTTTTCGAAACAATTAACACAAAACAGAACTTGGAGAAACTTAATTAACTGAAAATTATCACTTTTATATACATTTTCACATATTAAATATATAATAAAACTCGCGACAGAAACCTCACCGCATCAGAGTATATGTAGATGGAGAAACTGAAAGATAGAAACAAATTAGCTTCCCTAGTATAGGACCTTTTGATTTATGGAAGCTAATTTGACTAAAGTGTATTTTCGCAAAACTATATAACAATTTTATTAATTGTAATTATGATGTATCTTAAAATATCGCCATTAAATAAGTTGAACTAATTAAATAAACCAACAGGAAATTATTAATTGAAAAATATCTATATATTTTATGTACATATATATGTACAGACTGGCTGGTATTTACCGCCAACGTTGACCTAGATACAGTGTCTTAAAAAACTACCAACATTCGTGTTGATCCTATTCTGTATGACTGCAATCATTTCTTCCTGAAGGTTATCTTTATTATTAATATTTTTATTTAATTATTCTCATAATTCAAATATAAATGAAAAAACTGTTAATCATCATAGAAATTTCCATTACTTTTTATGTTAGTTTATTCAATTAGAAATGTTATTTCATAACGATTATTATAAATGTTCAATTATTACAGAAGCATAAAATTTATTATGAATTTGTCATTATTTTGAAAAATCTGGTTTTTATATAAAAGTTTCTTTCCAATTATAGTTTTAAACATAAATATAACAGATATGTCAATATTTTGTTGAATAGAATGACGATTATGTGCTTTCTTATTATGTATTAATTATCTACTGTGACATTTTTTTTTCAGATTAAAAAACTTTTTATAAGGCGTTATCCGAATATTATCTTGCAGAATTGAACCAAAATAATATCACTCATTGAACCGTAAACAAGGTAAATAAACACACATAGTCTAAAATAAACAAAAACCAACACTGTTGAAATATACTTAAATAATAACGTTGCTAGATAAACCTGAACTTAACCTTACGATAGTAATTGATATACTGAAGTAGAAGGGAGAAGAGTCTGCCATACAGTCCAATCTAAACCTTGTTATAGGTAATTAGATTGGCCGTTTGGGAACTATGAGTAAATTCCTTTAAAAATAGAGTTTTCACATCCATGCCTTCTAATTTGATCAATAACTCCACCAAAGTTCTCAATCATTTTATCAATATAAATGTATTTTTATTATAATCATTATAAATTATTTTTAGTACTTCTGTTAACCCCATTTGTTTTTTTAAATAAATGTAAAATAAAAATAATGTTGTACAGTAATTTAGTAATCAATTGGTAATTATTTATTTCAATGTTCTATAATCAGGGAAGTTTTTAAGACTATTGGGAGAAGGGAGCGAGGTGGCAAGAGTCTAAAATTTTCCTACTTACCTGAGGTTTGCGGGATATTCTCTGAAATATACCATATTTCTAAAATATTTTTGGGAAACTTTCTAAATAGTGTTTGTAGGAAATTTTGAGTATAAAAACCTCTTTAAGTGATTTTTTACAATTTTTGTATTTTTCAATAGGATCTCAAATCTTAACTTTCCCTACTTTCCCTGGGTTTTCTAATTATTTGGGGGGAAGGGAGATGATACCACTCTACCCTCCAGTAGCTTATTAGCTTTAAACTCAAACTTCTTTATTACTTACATAGGATGTTTTGAAAAATCTGTCCATTCTTTAGTCCACTAACTACAATACATTTTAGATCAAAAACAAGCTTAATACAATCAACGAAACATATTTTAAAATCATGTGTAATATATAAATACCTTATATTAATTATCTTCCTCTATTGTCGATTTGATCGCATTCGGCAGGAAGGAACCCTGTCTAATTGAGTCTGAAATGAGAAAATTCAATTTATTATTAATTAGTGCTTTTTTTACATAAAAAATTCAATGAGGATATGATAGCTGAGCAGGCTGGAGCACTTAATTTAGAAGGTTGTGGGTATGAAACCCACCTGGGTTGGTCAAAATTGATTCCACGGTGCCCTGAGAAATGAATCTTGACATTCCAACTGTACAGGTCCAGATTGGAAGACTTGAGCCAAAAAAAAAAATACTAATAGAACAATGTATGTATATATAACTTCAATGAACAGCATATTACAGGCCTTCAATTTTATATAAAGGACCACCTTTTACCTTCAAACATTTTCCAATACTAGATATTAAATATTTTCAGGTTTCAGTGTTTCATAGTTGGTTCATCGATGGTATATGTTTACGGATTGAAGGTTAGATGTTTTCTGTAAGACTTGAAGTCATATTTAAGAAACAAGATATCACTAACTCATATTCTGTAAATTTGTGAATTGGTTGCTTTTTACTGAATTTAATCTAATAACAATTCAACAAATTTTTAAAAAAATTATTATCATTTTTACATATTACAGTATATACATATTGTAAATATGAGAAAGATGAATTAAGTATCTAATATAATTTCTGTGTATTTTAGGTTGATAGTGATAAACTTGTTTTAATGCCTTGATTGTTCAAAACGCCCTGCACAAGAATTGAAGAAACGTAAAGTCTGAAAGACTCCCAAAGTATAATGCTGTATTAAGTGAGTACCCTTATAAACCTTAATATTTAAATTACAATAATTATTTATTAAATTTTTTATGTCAAATATATTTTTTATCCCACTGAATATTTTTTTTTTAATGAATACTGAACTAGATAAAAAACTTTTATTAATATAATGAAAATGTCGTTTGAACTGAAAACTTTAAGTAGTTAAAAAAACATGCCATGTCACTATACGGAAAAGAAATTCTTGATAACAATTAAAAAATTGTGAGCATTCAAACAAAACTTTCCGTCAAAGTCCTAAAACACAGTTTTTAGAAAACTGACTTACAATTTTCTTTATTTAAATTATTTTTTATAATTAGATTTCTTTGTTATTATAAATCCTTGGTTCAGTGTTCTTGTTTCTTTGCTTAACACCCTGCTCGTTGGACATTGAACATATCAGCGATGAAATTAATCAAGTATTATGCCAATATTGCAGAAGTGCATCAAATCTTATGGTTCTATAATTGAATATTGATTTCCAAATTTCCACTCTTTCTCAACATATAGTTTGTTTTTCCTTTTTAAAGCCTAAGATCAGTCTTCCTTAAAAATATTGAGCCAATCATCCAAAAATTATATAGCTTGGCTTTATTTTTCTATTTTGATGTTATGGATGCAATCACATTCCATAATTGTGTCGACATTTATTAAAAAAAATTCTTATTTGATGTTATGATGTTATGATTTGAAACATGATTTATAAAATAAACTTGAATTGCACCTACATTCTGATTCTTATTTTTCCTTGAACAGGCATAAATAAAAAAATTATTTCCTTTACGTTTTATTTAAGTTTTTTAGATATTTACAATTTCAGCAATTTGTTGTTTTATTTTCAATTCCAATAATGAAAAACGAAAAGTACTCTTTGATGTACTACCATCCTAAATCGTGAAATTTTCGTACAATAGTTAAACAACTCTGCTGTAATATGTAGCATACTCTGTAAACCATAGATACAACTACGAAATGTATTATTACAATTGGCTGTTTTAACAAAAGCTTTTGAGTCAATTGCACTTTTTTTTGTTATCTGTGTTCTGCAAAATCATGTTCCAAAAAACTTTATAGTGTTCATTTTCACTTTCACCTCTGCTCTTCATAGAGTACTCGTCTTCCAGCAGAGACTCGATAATGTGACTTTGTGACAGTAAAACTCTTTAGATAAAGATTTTTTCATTTACTATGTTTTCTGAAAATATATTACAGTACTTCCTTACTGTAAATTGGTTTTAGCGGCACATATATTAATTTCATTTTTTCTGAAAATACACTCTATTTGAAAGAATATGTTTTCCTCTCATATTATATCTATTAAAAGCACCAGAATAATATTCTCCATTTTCTATTGTTTTTTTTTCTTTCTCAGAAAATTCAAAATCAGTAAAAATATCAAGAAAAATGTAAATTGAAAAGTCTCTTTTACTTTTGTTAAATAGAAACAATAATTAATACTCTCACTATCATTATTTGGAAGAGGGCTGAGAGATTTTATTTTTTCATTGATGATTGTAATATTTTTTATGGTATTGTTAGTATTTCTTAATTTTCCAAGCGCCTATAGTGTTTGGATCAACTTTATCTGAGGATTGAAGGGTACTCCTCTCCAGAACATTCTTAGTCTTCTATTATAAAATATTTTCCAAGTAAACAAATCAATAAAATTATCTAAGCTACCTCTTGGAACCCAATCATATAAATTCAGAAACACTCTCAAATGTAAAGTTCTCAATTTTGACTATATCTTGAACTAATTCTCAGATATTTTATTTTATATTGGTTCACTATCAACCCTAGTACAACTTCCAGCCTAAGCCTCTCCACAGCTTTATTTAAGTCAATGGATTTGTCCCTCGAGGATGTAAATTCCAATGATATTAATGTCGTGGGCAAATGCTAAGACTTGGGTAGATCGTTTCTCTATTATATAGATTATCTTAGTCTTTCATAATCGAACAGTGGCAGCACATCAAAGATATGAATAGCAGTTGAAACTTGAAACTACAGGAAACCTAGACTCGCCATGATTTGTAAGTGCGTGGATGGACAGCTTTCAACTGAATAATTGACCATTGTTGGATGTTAACAAATATTATCAGCTACTACTTCTATTTTTCAAGGACAAAATTACATGAATGTTTACTTGTAAGCAAATGAAATAACTAAAAAAAAACAGATACATTTTGTTGATGACCACAATTTTAGTTCTTTTAAATCACATTGTATTATAAAAACACTTTACACCTCTGAGTTCAACTAATAATAAAATAGAAAATTAAGATGTAAGTTTATAGCAACTAATTGTAATGAAAACCTGTTGCAACCTTTTTTGTTCGAAATAATAAAACAAATTAATATACAGAAAACTTCATTATTTATTTCAAGTTTAGTTATTGAATTTAGTTATATATTTGGCATATTAAATGTTTTTTAATCGAAAGGAATTAACATAGTTTTGAAGAATTTTCACAAACAGACAATGGATAATCAAATTTTCTAGCCTCGTAATCCATAAAAAAATAATTGTCAAATATTCTTTTCCTCTTCAAGGCCATTATTGGTGTAAAGGAGTCTTGATCCAGTGCTGCCAATCTTTCCTGTCCCTCCTTAGTTGCTTCATTACAAGAATAACGTGCTGAACCATTATAACATGCTATATTATCATAGGAGATCCTTGGATAGTCAAATAAAAAAATTGGTTTATTAACTTGATTAATATAAAAAATCAGATATGTTCAAGAGAAAATAAATCATAAATCAATAAAAAGACAAATTCATAATATTGCCTATACACATTTACAGAAAGTTTCCTAAACTAATTAAACTATAAAACAAAAGAAATTGCAAGCAAAACATTAATTTTAATTTTAAAACATCAAATAAATTGGAAAATTATAATATACAGTTAAAAAAAAAATATCTATATATATGTGTGAATATAATTTAAAAAATGCCCTCCTCTCCAAGTGGAGAAATTATAATTTTAATTTTTGTTTATCTGTTGATACATTAAAAAAACACAAACTAGTATGTATATATTTTAATCATGATGGTAAAGTGATATATTTAAGGCGAAACATATATTTGGAGATAATAATTAAAAGAAATAGGTATACTATAGATGTACAGCAATAATAAATGAATATTTTATAACTTTTCCTGGTTATTATTCTATTTGTTTTGTTTGTTTGTTTTAACAAATTGCTGATGAGTATGTTATTGTATCACTCACTAATTAATTTATAAAGTGTATTAAAGAAGGAGCTAGTATTGCCACACGGTTTCAATACTTTATTATTTATGAACAGAATAAATCATTTTCAGTTTTAGTTTAAATACAATGCACTAATTATTTTATATCATTTTATTAGTGAAGTGTGTTTTTGCAATATCTTCTTCAAACAAAAAAAAAAAATGTTCAGTTATCATTGATGCAACTAGCATCATAACTCTGGAAAAAAGAATACATCAATTGAAAGAAATATTTTTCTAAGATTATAAAAAAGGGCAAGGAAAAGAATAAAATATGTTTGAATAAAAAATGATTAAGAAAGATATTTTTTTATATAAAACTTATATAAAGTCAATTATACTTCATAAAATAACCTAAAAATAAAAAAGATTTTATTTACTTATAAATAAATAATGAAATGAGAATAAATGAGCACTTCAGGAACTCATTCAAGCTACAGCTTAGCTAAGCACACGACAGGCTGAAATGTTCATTACAACTTTGTTGTCTACTTTAAATTAGTTTTAACTCTCATTTTCAAGCATTAATCTTGTGCCACCTTGAGACACAGCTGACAAGCGATGTCTTCATCAGAATTTTAAGAATGGATGAACTTAAAACTCACTTTTATAATTCCATTTTTATAGTTAATTAGTAATTGTTAAATCATATCA